>NC_045962.1:65672608-65972608 GCF_010909765.2 Amblyraja radiata | reverse complement strand
AGATTGACACATCAATTTGATGTTGAGAAAGTGCAGCTCTGCTGGAGGTTTGTTTTTTTTCAACTGAGACCCAGGTGGATGTCAAGTAATCTCATGGCATCACATCACAGAAGATACAAGTTCTTGGCCTGTATTACATTCTCAAACACCATTACTAAATGTAATCATCTGGTTCCTAATCACAATCTGTTTCTAGGATCTTGCCATGTACAAATTGGCAACTACATTTCCTACATTAGAACAATGACCAAATTTCAAAAGTACTTCATCATCTTTGGAATGCCTATATGAATCTATGAATATATGAATATATAGCACTATATGAATGCCAATTTTATTTTAATTTATCATGCATTGTAGTTTAAATTTGTATGGTAATATAATAAATATTTTCTGAGTCTCAGGTTATAAATTACCAAATAGCTTCAAGAAGTAGTTGTCAGATGAATGAACAGAGCAATGATATGTTAATTGTTAGTACATGGAAGCTTAAATACTCTTTAGGAAGGTAGGAAATAACAATGGACTCTTCTGTGTTTAACACCAATTGATGAAGAAGGCAGCTCACCACGACTTAGAGATGGGCAATTAAATGCTGGCTCAGCCTGTAAAGTAAACATCCCTTGAATACCCTCCCCTGAATGTAACTTCTGTTTTAAGGAGCTTTGATTCATTTCAAACTCCACGATTGCACCTCCACAGACTCCGCTGTCAAGCTTCTCAAGTTTGTGGACGACACAACCATGATTGGACTGATCCAGGATGGGGAGGAATTTGGCTACAGTCAGGAAGTGACACAGCTGGCGTCCTGGTTCCACCACAACAACCTGGAGCTCCATGCTCTTCAGACAATGGAATGGATTGTAGACTTTAGGAGAGCTCCCCTCCCCCCACTCACCATCAACAACACCACAGTCACATCTGTGGAGTCATTTAATTTAAGTTCCTTGGAACCATCATCTCTAGGGACCTTAAATGGGAGGCCACCATCAACTCCACAGTCAAAAAGGCCCAACAGAGGATATATTTCATGTGGCAGCTGAGAAAACACAATCTGCCCCAGGCAATGATGGTCCAGTTTTATACTAACATCATAGAGACTATCCTCACCATCTCCATCACTGTCTGGTTTGGCTCAGCCACCAAGCATTACATCCAGAGGCTACAGCGCATTGTTTGGTCTACTGCATTTCGTTGTCTCTGTACTGTACACTGACAATGACAATTAAAGTTGAATCTGAATCTGAATCTGGTGATCATTTTCCAATGTTCAATAGATTCAGGATCAGTTCCTGTGGATTGGAGGATAGCTAATGTTATCCCACTTTTCAAGAAAGGAGCGAGAGAGAAAACGGGGAATTACAGACCAGTTAGCCTGACTTCGGTGGTGGGAAAGATGCTGGAGTCAATTATTAAAGAGGTAATAATGGGGAATTTGGATAGTAGTTTTGGATAGTAGGATTAGTCCATGTCAACAGGGATTTATGAAAGGGAAATCTTCTGGAATTTTTTGAGGATGTGACAAGTAAAATGGATGAAGGGGTGCCAGTGGAAGTAGTGTATCTAGACTTTCAGAAAGCTGTTGATAAAGTCCTGCACGGGAGACTGGTGACTAAAATTAGAGCACATGGTATTGGGGGTAGGGTGTTGACATGGTTGAGAAAATTGGTTGGCAGACCGGAAGCAAAGAGTAGGAGTGAATGGGTCCTTTTCAGAATGGCAGGCAGTGGCGAGTGGAGTGCCGCAAGGCTCAGTGTTGGGGCCGCAACTGTTTACCATATATATTAATGATTTGGAAGAGGGAATTAGGAGCAACACTAGCAGGTTTGCGGATGACACTTAGCTGGGAGGCAGTGTGAACTGTGAAGAAGATGTTAGGAGGTTGCAGGGTGACCTGGACAGGTTGAGTGAGTGGGCAGATGCATGGCAGATGCCGTATAATATAGATAAATGTGAGGTTATCCACTTTGGCGGCAAAAACAAGGGGGCAGATTATTATCTCAATGGGGTTAGGTTAGGTAAGGGGGAGGTACAGCGAGACCTGGGTGTCCTTGTACACCAGTCACTGAAATTTGGCGTGCAGGTACAGCAGGCAGTGAAGAAAGCTAATGGAATGTTGGCCTTCATAACAAGAGGATTTCAGTATAGGAGTAAAGAGGTTCTTCTGCAGTTGTATAGGGCTCTGGTGAGACCACATCTGGAGTATTGTGTACAGTTTTGGTCTCCTAATTTGACGAAGGACATCCTTGTGATTGAGGCAGTGCAGCGTAGGTTTACGAGATTGATCCCTGGGATGGCCGGGCTGTCATATGAGGAAAGATTGAAAAGACTAGGCTTGTATTCACTGGAGTTTAGAAGGATGAGGGGGTATCTAATAGAAACATATAAAATTATAAAAGGACTGGTCAAGCTAGATGCAGGACAAATGTTCCCAATGTTGGGCGAGTCCAGAACCAGGGGCCACAGTCTTAGAATAAAGGGGAGGTTATTGAAGACTGAGGTGAGAAAAATCTTTTTCACCCAGAGAGTTGTGAATTTATGGAATTCTCTACCACAGAGGGCAGTGGAGGCCAAATCACTGGATGGATTTAAGAGAGAGTTAGATAGAGCTCTAGGGGCTAGTGGAGTCAAGGGATATGGGGAGAAGGCAGGCACGGGCTATTGATAGGGGTCGATCAGCCATGATCACAATGAATGGCGGTGCTGGCTCGAAGGGCCGAATGGCCTCCTCCTGCACCTATATCCTATGTTTCTATGTTTCTATGTTTGATCAGCCGAGAAGGTTGTTGGCTGCAACCTTCCTCCCATCGACGAACTGTACACTGCAAGGGCCAGGAAGCGAGCGGGTAAGATTATCTCTGACCCCTCTCACCCAGGCCACAAACTCTTTGAAGCACTTCCCTCTGCAAGGCGACTCCGGATTACCACAGCCAGACGTATCGAATAGCTCTACTCAACAACCAAATGTCTGTAGCCTCCTTTTGTTTTTATTTTATTTCAATCTTCACATGTTTAAATTATCATGTTTTATTCTTAATTGTTTACTGTATATCGTGTTGTTAATTGTGAGCAAAGCACCAAGGCAAATTCCTTATATGTATACATACTTGGTTAATAAAATGTATTCAATCCATTTCAACTCAATTCAATTCAATCTTCTCCCTTCTGCAACTTCAAACAGGTTACTTATCAAACAGAATGAGACTCATTATTTTACTGGGGGAAAGGAGGATATGCATGGGTGCAAGTTGAACTCAATGAACCAAAAGTTAAATGCAGCATACTTGTGTACAAATTAATTCTCTCCACAGAAATCTGAGTAAATATTAAGAGTTCCACCAATCTGTTCCACAAATTTCTGTGGGAAATTTGTGAGTTCCCAGAGAAAATATTCTTGTGCTCTATTTACCTGAGTAATCTGGCAGTACTGTAAATTGAGAGAACTCATGTCCAATTTCCAAGCTCTTGGTTATATTATGGACCTTGTGTATTCATAAGGCAAGACCAATTTCATAGTGAATTGCTTTTACTTGCATATATGCCATAAATAAAAAACCTAATAACCTAAGGCATAATGGATACATATGTACTGTATTTTTCTTTTTGCATGTTCTCCTTAAATAAGAATGCTTTGAATGCAAAACAAAAAGTGCTGGAGGAGCTCAGTGGGTCCAGCAGTAACTAGGGAGGGAAAGGGGCAGACATTATTTTGGGTTATGACCCGTCAGTAGTCTAAAGACTGTCACCATCTGTAATTTCATCTGTTCCTTTTCTTTCACAGATGATGCCTGACCCACTGATTTCTACCAGCCCTTTGATTTTTGCTCAAGAATCAGCATCTACAATCTCTTGCATCTTTATGTTTCCAACATATATTGTCACGTCTTTGATGGATATTTAGGTTTAGGTTTAGGTTCTTTATTGTCACATGGACAAAGGTCCAATGAAAAGCTTTGTTTTTGCATGTTATCTAAACCATTCATATAATACTATACATAAATACAAACAACTCAAACTCCAGCGCAAAAGATAAAGGGGAAGATACAGAGTTCAGAATAGAGCTCTCGGCATTGTAGCACATCAGTTCCATAAACAAAGTCCAATGTCAGCAATGGGGTAAAGGTTGGAAACTGGTTAATCAATGAGTGAAGATAGTAGAAATGTTGTGAAGAGTAATTGATGGTCTTCAGGTAAGCTCTTTGAAATATTTAAGATTCTGAAGGTGTTTGGCAGGTCTGTACTGGGAGATTTATGCTCTGGCTGGAGATCTATAAGTAGGAGGTATTGTTTCAGAATAAAGGATTGGTTATTTAGAAGTGTGACAAGGAGGAATAGCTGCACTCAGTAAGTTGTGAATCTTTGAAATTTTCTCACCCATTTAGATTTGAAGATCAGTTCAAGAGTTGGTTGATGGTTGAAATTGATAGATTTTTCTAATTCAAGGATATTGACAAATCATTGGTGGGGAATGATAGATAATCAATTGTTTACCTTCTTAAGGCGATTACAAATAGAGGGGTAGGTGTAGTGGAGCAGGAGTGAAATCAATCTTGAATGGAGGAATCCCATGTGGGCCAATTGCTCCTGAAAGAGAAACTGTACAAATCATTCTGGAGGGTAACATTTACAACAGAAGGTGCTAAATTATTCTGAAGATATGTTTTTTTTAATTCTTGTTTATCATCGTGTTTACAGAGTACTATGTTTATATATCTGTTATGTTCCTGCAAATAAGAATTTAATTGGGAAATATGACAATAAAATACACTTGTCTCTTAATATAATGATTAAATGGTTAGAAAGGTACAAACTATTACATGAAAGATACGTACTCCTAACTCAAAGCTGACTCTCTCCTATGCACACAAAATCAATCACTCAATTAACTCATGTAGACAAAAAATGCTGGAGAAACTCAGCGGGTGAGGCAGCATCTATGGAGAAAAGGAGTAGGCGACATTTTGGTTTGAGATCCTTCTTCAGACTGAATCATCTCTTAGCTTGTTAACTGGCACTAGTTATCAAAATATATATATTTTGTTTTACAAAAGCTTTGGATCAGCTTGCTTAGTATCCCCTATCAGAAGTCAATATCAGTTTTCTAAAAATGATTACACTTCTTACCTATAGAATGTTTTGCAGTGCTGAATATACAATGTATATGGAGACATCACAGAAAGTGACCAATGTGGGCAATTTTAACATAATATAATGGGAGAATAATGCAAAATATTTCTCAACACTCAACTTAAGAAGTATTTGCAAGTGCAACATTCATTAACATTTCTAAGCAATGACTCATTGTCAACAAGAGAAGTATATAACAGGGTACTTCCAGTAAATTCTGAATTGTGCATTACAATAAGTTACAAAAACACTTTACTGATCAATGGTGAGTTTAATGGATAAAGTCATAATTAGAAATACATTATATCCCTCACAAGCACACATATGGCATCAATATCAATCTACAAGCAAACACCTTTGAGGATGTCAGATTCTGAAAACCACATATCCTGTTGCTGTTATTTTTTTGTATTCATAATGAGATAGCAGTATTTTCTTAAATAATACTCCATCAGGCTAAGTTGATCAACTAAGGGGAGTTGATCTCCTCATTTTAGGGCTCAAAAAAATGAACATTTTACGTGGATTTTTTTTAAGGCAGTTGGCAAAAAAGGGGCAATCGTCTAGTTTAGTTTAGTTTAGAGATACAGCACGGAAAAAGGCCCAACAAGTCTGCACCGACCAGCGATCCCTGCACATTAACACTATCCCACACACTAGGGACATCCCTGGAGGTCCATATTAAATGGGTCTCTGAGAATGTTCATCCCTCTTCCATTCCTTCCCTTTCACTACCCAGAAACATGATGACCCATAATTTGTGGTCAGCAGCAAGGTAGACATATACACTATTGATCTTCAGATCAAATTACAAATTATTTAGTTTCTCCAGCAGAAGCTTGCTTAGAGAATCCATCTAAAATGTTAGTGTCAAGCTATTGTCAGGTGATGGGATCTTCTGCAAAATAAATGTTATCACAAGATAGAAGGGGTTGCAATAATCAATTAAAAAAAATCATGCCCATAAAATTACAGACATTTAAAAATTGTAGGATAAATAATATTAATGATAATAAACTTTATTACGGACTCAAGGTCCAGACAAGGGGCAACATTACATTAAAAATGCATTGCATATCAAATATCATATATATATATAAAATCATGGTATATCACATAAAAACATCATAATTTATATATTTTTTAAACCCCACAATACTTAAGTTAAAAATCCAGATTAAAAGATGATCAATGTCCTACAACGAGACAACGATACCAGTGTCTCCACAGCTGGGATTCGTAGCGTATAGTGCTAGCCCTTATGTTTGTCAAGGCCACAATAAGCACATTTTTAGAGTAATTTATCCTGCAAATGAATTTATACATGTGGTGTCTTCGGATAGCTTCTAAAGTACTGACTACTGCAGCCACAAACATATTACTGGCACTACACCATCTGGGTTGCCTTAGCAGTGTTCTCATGGCATCGTTATATACCACCTTTAGTCACTGCATACTTGTCTTTAAATAGTTCGACCACAGGTGCGCAGTGTAGAGTGGTGTGCAGTATGCTCTAAATAGCGACATCTTCACCACATCTGCACACGCACCAAATTTACGCAAGAGGATATTCACCTGTACATACAGCATGCGTCGTTGCCTATAAATATCCTCATCATCTGTCATTTGTTCTGTAATAATATGCCCTAGATATTTATCTTATTACAGACACTAAGATTGTTGTCAGACAATTTAAAATCAGGATATTTTAGGCATTTATCCTCTTTGGTTCTACAGACCATAACAGCACTCTTACTAGCATTATATTTAATGTCATGTTCCACACCATACACAGAGCATATAGTAAGGAGCTGCTGGAGACCAGCGCTAGATGGACTAAAGACCACAAGATCATCTGCATACATAATATGGTTCACTAAAATATTATCAATCATGCACCCAGTGTTACAGGCTTTCAATTGTTTAGACAGATCATCAATATATAGATTAAAAAGGACTGGGGACAAAATTCCCCCTTGTCTAACACCATTGCTAACCCAAAATGGGGCTTAGACCCTATTGCCCCATTTTATTTGCATAGTCTGGTGGGCATACCAGTAGGCCAGAATTCTAACAATGTATTCAGGCACCCCTCTTTGACTCATTTTACCTAACAGCTTTCTGTGATTAACACGGTCAAAGGCTTTGGAAGCATCAATAAAGCACATAAGGATTGAAGAGTTTTTGCCTCTATATTTGTTTACAATCTCCTTTAGGGCATATATGCATAAGTCAGTGCCATGTTTAGCTTTAAAGCCAAACTGGTTCTCTGTGGAGTTAACAAATTCATTTATTCTATCCAGCAGAACTCTTTCTAAGACTTTTGACAATATGCTGGCTAAAGCTATGGGCCTGTAATTATTTAGGCTTTACCAGCTTTGTCCTTAATGACCGGCACTAACAGGACAGACAACATTGAGTCTGGTAACAAGCCATGAATCATAAAGCCAGTAAAACAAATAGCTAGGAGAGGAGCTATCCTCATACTCGCATTCTTAAGATGTTCAGCAGAGATATGATCCAAGCCACTTGCTTTGTTGTTGGACAGCTTGTTCATGGCATGATACACCTCATGTGACATAATAGTAAGATTAAACGAGAACTTACCAGTTTGAAGTTTGATCTGTATTTTATGAGGAGTTACGATGAGGGATTACGTGAAGAACCTGCTCAGCACGGCATACTTCAGTGGTGTGGAATCACAGATAGACACAGTTATTGAAATAAACAAAGTAAAGACAAGGAGACATCAGTTTATCAGTTTGACCCATATTATTGAGGGTGGGAGCGGTGGGCACGTAATCCCTCATCGTAACTCCTCATAAAATACAGATCAAACTTCAAACTGGTAAGTTCTCGTTTAATCTTACTATTTTACTTCGGAGTCACGTGAGTGATTCCGTGAAGACTTCAAAGCTCTGTGATTTCAAACCGTGTAACAGTTATTACTTCACGCACTGCCGAAGTCTTTGAGGGAGGAAGTGTATTATCGTAATCAACCAATGAATCTGTTTGTAGAAAAACACAATGGTATTTTTTAACAATAACAACAAAGAAATTAAATTGCTCCCCTGGGCTTAAATTAAATATTTGCAGTCTGTAAAATCTTTCCTGCAACTAAAACAGGTTTTGCCAACGGCTTGTTATAAAATTTCTGAACGGTCTTTCCCCCGACCATCCTGCTGTAGCCAGGATGTGGTCTATAGGCACGTCCATTCTTTTAGTCGTCGACGTGGATGCTGCCCTGGTGGAATAAAATTTGTACATGTTAGTGTTTATCCCAGCAGTTTTTAGCACCTGCTTGAGCCATCTCGCAATGGTTTGGCTCCTCACCCAACCATAAGGTTTTTTATGACTGACCCACAAGGCTTTTCATCTCCCTCGAATATTTTGGTTGTGTCAATGTAGGATAGTAGGTGGGTCATGGCACATAACCGTGGTTCTGGCGGGTAAGCCCGGAATTCCACGACTGGATTAGGTGTTCCTGGTCTGCTCTGTTTGATCAGTCCCTGGATAATGACAGAGATCTGGTCTGGAGCTGTGAGCATGCTGTCCAGTCTCAATAGGTGTAGTGACTGGACCCTCTGTGCAGATACAAGTGCCATCAACATGAGTGTTTTGAGCATAGATTGTTCCAGGTTGAGGGATCTGGTTGGTGGCCATCCCCTGAGGTATGTCAGGACCACTGACATCCCATGTATGGGTGTACCTTGGTCTAGGGGGTTAGAGTTGTAAATACCCTTCATTAGTTTGACCAGCAGCGGGTGGGGCCCCATGGCCTGTTGTCCTGGAGCTGGTTTTAAATAAACAGGCAGGGCACTTCTAGCTGTGTTGATGGCTCTGTAGCTGAGTCCTTCATCGTGGTGAAGGTTCGCCAGGAATTCCAGTACGTTGGTAACTGTAGCGGTTGAGTAGGTGGTCCCTGTATCCAAGCAGTACTTCTCCCATTTCTTGATGCAGGACAAGTGCTGTTTTTTGGTGGATGTTCGGAGGGATGCTGACATGGTGTTGACGGTCTGTTCTGATAATCCCAGTCCCAGAAGTGGTTTGTGCAGAATCTGCAACCCAGGAGTTTGATTTTTTAAAAAAAATGTTTCTTTAATTTTTTTTTTCATGGCACGGGTGGCTTGTGCCCAACACTGGGTGTTAATAACTTTGGGTCACTGGGGAATACCATCGGAGTATCAACAACCATGTCATGGAGTTTTGGGAACCATGGCTGCGTAGGCCAGTCGGGTACTATCAAAATACCTGAAGCAGAGTCCATTTGTATTGTGCATAGTCCCCAACTGATGAGGCAGAAGGGAGGAAATGCATAGAAGAAGAATTTCCCCAATCCAGTGCGAACGCATCTACCGCTGCTGCCTCAGGGTATGGTTCCCAAGTGACATACATAGGTACCTGGTGATTTAGCCTTGATGCAAATAAATCGATATCTGGCGAGCCATATTGCTTGATAACTTTTGCAAATGTTTTGGGGTTTAACATCCATTCGATGTTGTCATTAAATTTACGTGACCTGGTGTCTGCCACTGTATTTAGCTTACCTGGCAGGTAAGTTACTGATAGCCAAATATGTCTTTCGACACACCATTGCCAAATTGTGTTGACCAACTTGTCGCATGATACCGATTTTATGCCGCCTATATGGTTAATGTAGGCCACCACCGTAGTATTATCTATTTGTAACCGTACATGCAAGTGATGCATATTTGTGCATATGCTTTTAAACCATAAAAGTCACCCATCATCTGTAGATAATTAATGCCCAGTGTAAGTGGTAACGATGACTCTGGGTTAGTCCATCTACTACTTGTTAGTGATGATAATAGGTTGAAATTATGCCAAACGTTTTTTGCCCACCACTGTAGTTATGATATAGCTTCAGTGGGTAACTTCATGACACGATCATATTGACCTGTATGTTGTTTTGGTGCCTGTACCTTTGCTCTTTGTAAGTTTTGACAGTGCAAAGGTCCGAATTGTGTAGCCGGAAATGCTGCTACCATTTTCCCAATTACTCTGTTACTTGTCGAATGGTTGGGAGTACGTGGACTATTAAATTGTTGCATGATTGTGCCAATTCAACTGTTTTGTCTCTTGGCAATGTTACAGTCACGTAGATTGAGTTAATTGTGAAGCCCAAGTAGTCCATGATTGTGGATGGCTTCAACTTAGATTTATCTGGATGTAAGACAATCCCAGGGTTTCGAATAACTGTTTGGTAGCTGATACAGCTAACATAGTCAATTCCATGGTCTTGCCTATTTTTTTAAGATATCATCAAGATATGCCATGACAATATGTTTTTGTCTTGTGAATATTGCCAGAGCTGGTTTTAGTATCTTGGTGAATAATCTTGGGCTGATGTGAACCCATTGGGTAACGCTTTAAATTGCCATAGCTGCCCCATCCAGGTAAATTTCAGGTATCTGCGATGATCCTTGTGAATGGTACTAAATAGTAAACATCTTTAAGATCAATGCTTGCCATGAAGTATCCTTTGGAAATTAGTTGTTTGGCAGTAACAACCGTTTCCATTTTGAAATGTATATACTTAACAAACATATTTAGTGAAGTTAAGTCAATGATGATGCGACATCCACCATCTTTTTGGGTTTAGTGACGAATATTTGATACAAATTCCAAGGGTTCATGTTTCCCTGTAATTAGTCTCACCAGTTCAGCTTGTCCCTCTCGTTTCTTTAATGGAGAGGGAAAATACCCTCTGGGGTAAATGTTGAACTGGTGGCAATTTTTCTAGTATGAATTGTATTTTGTATCCACTAAAGCCATTGAGTATATACTGATCACTCGTGATAGACTCCTGTGCTTCTTAAACACAGGTGTAATCTCCCCCCTGTTAGTATTAAGCCCCTATTTTCTATACGTTGGTAGGAACCAGACCCACCTACCTCCATGGTTATGCGTATTCTTCTGTTTCCTGCCGGTCCAACGAATCTTGCACGTTGTCTGACGTGGCGGTGATGTTGGGGGGTGGTGCATTTTCCATGGGGCTTGCTCTGGGCCCTGGCCTGAAAGGCTTACGGGATTGGCATGCAGGCCCCGAGCTTTCACCAGTACCATGAGGTAGACCCACCTGGTGGACGCGTTAGAGGTTTACGTGTGGTGCTCATTCCAGACCCTGCCCTCTTGCGCTGATATTTTGGACACTTCGTCCAGTTTTTTAGGCTTGGTTTGGTAACTTAGCCAGACAGCAGGATCTGTGGTTGTGAGGTCGGCATTCTCACAGTCCTGTAACATTTTTTCAGTTGAGGGCAGGTTTTATAACTTCCTGAGAAGTTGTGGAGCACTACGAACAGTAGGGTCAGGTGTTTTGCCATACTACCCTGACCCTCTGGAAAGAGCATGCGAAAATGATAACCGACGTCAGGGATATCAAATTCATTTAAAGATATTTGGGTTTTTAAAAGCGATGCTCAATGTACCCCCCAATAACGGTGGGCACTTTCAGTAAATGCAATTTAGGGGAGGCGTGATGATTCCAACACCTCATGAATACCTGTCTTGGAGAGGTTTTTTTAAAAGAACAGGTAGTAAGCTGGCCGCCAGTTGAGACTGAAAAGCCATCTCGCTAGTGGTGGAGCCACATAGCGGCCACACCAAGCAGCTCTTCCTGATCCTGTACCTCAAGCATACTCCCGATGTTGTTCAGCCAGTGACCCCTCTTCTTGACCAGCCCAGCTCTGGTTCCCATCAATCCCTCGACAAGGGAGATGGCCAGTGCTGTTAGGCACTGGAGTGGGAGTGTTAGCTCCCTTGCCGGACTTGCCCCTGCTCCTGAGGCAGTCTCGCTGGAGTTTTTAGCTCCATGACCTTCCTCTGGCTTGGAGAAACAGACACTTTTGTTTCTTGTTTGAAGTGCTGATCCCATCTTCCGTGTCTGTCTCCAGCCTGAGGTTGGTCCTGACCTTGCTGTTAGAGGCTGTCTGCCGTTTTCGGGCGGCATTTCAGCGGTTCTCGGGCGGCGAGCCTCCTTGTCGGGAGTCTGCAGGGGTGCCGGCCGGTTTTTAAATTTCCCTCCAGTCCGCTGCTGTTGGTCAGACAGCTGTTTTAGCGGACTGGGCATCAGCGCAGCACCCGTGTCTGTGGACCGCAGCATGTGCAGTCCCGTTGCCGCCTCTCCCCCCTCCACTGTCGGCTCTCCCTGGAGTCGAACGGGGGCCACTTCCCTCTGCTGCTTTGCTCCCCCTGGAGCAAAAACAAACGCAAAGACCGACTTTAAACGGAAGGTAAGTACTTACCTAATGTTCCTTTCCTTCAGGCTTGTAGCGGGAGCGCCTGACTCCCGCCTGCCGCTGTTGACTGCTGAAACATAATGTCGCGCATGCGTGCTGAACGGGTTCTTCACAGAATCACTCACGTGACTCCGAAGTAAAATCACCATCGAGTCATTAATCTCAATATTGTCCACCCTATACAAGTCACCTTGGACACAGTTGAATAAAGTGCTATAATCTTGTCGCCATAACTCCGCGATATTAGCTGTTCCGGAGATTCCACCTACAGTACATGGTAGAGATGTTTTGCAACTGCTAAGAGCTCTCACTTCCTTCCAAAAATCTGTAGCATTGTTACTTAGCAGCTTAACCATGGAATCAGCCCTCATAGCTTGCTCATTTTTACAGATGAAGCGAACAGCATACTTATACCTTGCATTAGTGAGCTTCTTGTGCTCAAACACAGGCCCCTGTCTGGGTCTACCTGCCATAGCCCATGATTTGGTGGCTTCACGGGCTTCAGTATGATACTCAGCTACATACTCAGCCTCCCCGTTCTCTGCCCCTACCTCACTAATCTCTTCAACTCCTCATTGTCCCAAGGAATTGTCCCCTCCGCTTTCAAAACTGCTGTTGTCACACCAATCTTAAAGAAACCTGGTCTTGATCCCTCCTCTCTCATTAACTACCGCCCAATCTCAAACCTCCCCTTTCTTTCAAAAACCCTGGAGCGTATCGTTGCGTCGCAACTTCATTCCCACCTCCTTGCGTATAACCTACTTGAACCCCCCCAATCTGGCTTTCGCCCCCTCCATAGCACAGAAACTGCTATCCTCAAAGTCCTCAACGACCTCCTCACCTCTGCTGACACTGGTTCCCTCAACATCCTCATCCTCCTCGACCTGAGCGCAGCCTTCGATACAGTGAACCATAACATCCTGCTCACCAGACTCAAAGACCTCGGCATTGAAGGCTCTGCACAAGCTGGCTCCGTTCCTACCTTTCCAACAGATCCCTCTTCATCTCTCTCCACAACCACACCTCTGCTACAGGCACAGTCACTCAAGGCGTTCCCCAAGGCTCCGTACTCGGCCCCCACCTCTTCATCATCTACATCTTCCCCCTTGGTCAGATACTCCGCCACTTCAACCTGGACTTCCACTGTTACGCCGATGACACCCAGATCTACCTCGGCACCAAATCCCCCCACAACGCCCCCCTCTCCCATATCAACCTGTTTGTCAGCTATAAAAACCTGGATGCAACATAACTTCCTCAAACTCAACAGCGATAAGACAGAATTCCTCCTCATAGGCTCCAAAGCCACACTCAGCAAAATCAATAACCCCACTCTCACCATCGACGGCACCACTGTCTCCCCATCTCCCCAGGCCCGCAACCTTGGCGTGATCTTTGATTCCACCCTCTCCCTTGAGCCTCACATCCGCCATGTCATTAAAACCTCCTTCTTTCATCTCCGCAACATCGCCAAACTCAGACCCTCTCTCACACCTCCCGCTGCTGAAAGACTCATCCATGCCTTCATCTCCTCCCGACTGGACTATTGCAACTCACTTCTCCTTTGCATCAGCTCCACCTACATCAACCGACTCCAACTGGTCCAGAACGCAGCCGCCCGACTCATCACCCACACCAAATCCTGGCATCACATCACTCCAGTCCTCAAACAACTTCACTGGCTTCCCATCTCCCACTGGATCACCTACAAAATCCTGGTCCTCACCTACAAAGCCCTCCACCATCTGCCCCCCCCCCCCCCCCCCCACTGACCTCCTCTCCCCTTACCAACCCTCACGGTCCCTCAGATCCACATCAGCCGGTCTCCTCTCCATCCACGTCCAACCTCCGCAGTTTTGGGGACAGAGCCTTCTCCAGGGCAGCTCCCAGGCTCTGGAACTCCCTCCCCCTACTGATCCGCAATTCCGTGTCCCTCACCATCTTCCAGTCCCGCCTCAAGACCCATCTCTTCACCTCTGCCTATCCTTAGCCGCACGTCCCCCTCCCTTTTCATCTGTGCATTAATTGCCTCATATTGTGTTTTGAATTGAATTCTGTCTTTACTTTGTGTACTAGTCATGTCTCTACTATTTATTTCATTCCCCTTACATGTTTTTCCTCTACCTGCTAAATTTTTGTAAGGTGTCCTTGAGACTCTTGAAAGGCGCCCATAAATAAAATTTATTATTATTATTATTATACTTATTCCAGCCAGGTCTGATGTTATATGTCTTTAGAAGATTGAGGGGGGATCTTATAGAAACTTACAAAATTCTTAAGGGGTTGGACAGGCTAGATGCAGGAAGATTGTTTCCGATGTTGGGGAAGTCCAGAACAAGGGGTCACAGTTTAAGGATAAGGGGGAAATCTTTTAGGACCGAGATGAGGAAAACATTTTTCACACAGAGAGTGGTGAATCTCTGGAATTCTCTGCCACAGAAGGTAGTTGAGGCCAGTTCGTTGGCTATATTTAAGAGGGAGTTAGATGTGGCCCTTGTGGCTAAAGGGATCAGGGGGTATGGAGAGAAGGCAGGTACAGGATACTGAGTTGGATGATCAGCCATGATCATATTGAATGGCGGTGCAGGCTCGAAGGGCCGAATGGCCTACTCCTGCACCTATTTTCTATGTTTCTATGTTTCTATGTTTCTATGTTTCTATGTCTTATTTTTATGCTTGCAGTAGGGCTTACTGCCTACATATAAGGCGCTTACTATATCATTATACATGGAGCAGATATCTCTCCTATGCTTCATATCTTTACAATTAACATTACTACATATTATTGCATCTTTAGGTAAATGAATATTGCTTAAGGATTTATCTGTATGGGCATAATAGGCTATGATGTCTTCCTTTGCAAGCGTTGACCAGTCCAGTTTTTCTGTATTAAAGCTTTTTCTATCTCTGGATACCACAGGTATGTGTTCAACATTTATTGTCATAGCACCAGGTATATGATCAGTCATTGCTGCCCCGTACAGAATGCTCATACACCCCAGCTGTACTAATACAGTGGTCCAGCCATGATGTGGTGTGCCAGGCCTCACTAATATAAGTATAGCTATCTGTAGGTAAAAGCACTTTGCTTGACAATATTAAATTATTATCTTGATAGAACTGAGCCATATGATTGGCAAATAATGAGTTCCTATCTGAGATATCTGCATTCATATCCCCAATGACATATACACTACAATAATTATTGTTTTGAATGAAAGAATAGATGAAAGCAAGTCTATTTAAATATTCATCCTCATTCTGATGGCATTCATTGGGTGTATATACATTCAGGATAACAAATTCCTTGTTGTTGTGAGTAAAGTGTATGGCAATGCATCAGTCAACATCAAGCCGAATCACATTTACTGATGAGTCAAGCTTCTTGTTCCATAGAATAACCACACCACCTGGTATCCTACCTCTAACTATTCCCATGCCAAGGTCAGTTGTAGACTCCCCAGCCCCATGAAAGTTGTCATTGAGAGAATTGAGTTTGTCCAAGTCTCTTGCATATATAGTATGTCACAGTTTTCCAGGAGGTTGTCAACAACTGAGCGGCGAGTTTTATCCCCTGCGCTCTGGCCCAAACGCAGGCCACGACAATTGTACGATAGTACTCGAATGTTCATTTAGCGAGACTAGTGAGTGCCCCTAGGCTAATCATTCCCCCCGCGGCAGGCAGGAGATAAACAATACCTCCCACTTCAGTAAGTTCCCAAAGTTTAAATATATATATATATTATATATATATTTAAATAATATATAAAGTTTCATATGGAGAGAAGGCAGGTACAGGTTACTGAGTTGGATGATCAGCCATGATCATATTGAATGGTGGTGCAGGCTAGAAGGGCCGAATGGCCTACTCCTGCACCTTTTTTCTATGTTTCTATATATCTTTTATATACAGGTGGGACTAGTGTAGCTGGGCCATGTTGGCCGGTGTTGGCAAGTTGGGCCAAAGGGCTTGTTACAATACTGTATCAATTTATGACTATGACTATATATATATTTCGATACACTACAATACACTAAAGATCAAAATGTCTCCATCATATGAAGAAATTAAGATCAAGGATAAATACATTGGATATGAAACATTACAAATATATATATTCTGTCTTTGAAGTCAGTCCAGTGGAGATTCACTGGAATGAGAGACTTGTCATAATGATCGCATAAGGGTGACACAGTGACTTAGCTAATCGAACTGTTCACTCATACTGTAGCTCTCTGACCCAGGTTCAGTCCTGATCTTCACTCCTGCTTGCATGGTTTACATGGTCTCCCTGTGTCCATGTGGGTAGCCTCTAGGTGCTTTGATTTCCTTCTGTATTACAAAGGCATAGGATCATTAGGTTAATTGGTCATTATATTGCTCTGAGGTGTAGGTGGGTGTTAGAATCTAATAGGAGTTGATGGAAATATAAATAGAATAAAATGAGATTATTGTATGTAACTTTTCATGGACAGCAAGGATTCAAGGACTTGTAGGTCCTGTTCTAATGCTAAACTAATCTAATCACTTTTTTTTTTTTCTTTCAAGGGGCTTTGAACCTCTGGAATTCTCGATCCTCGAAAGTTATGACATTAGATTTTCAATAATTTGGGCAATATTGAACAAGAACCAAAGAGAAGTTGAGGTCTGGGGCATATCAGCCATGCTCATAATAAGTAGCAGAGCAGGCATGAGAGGTCAGGTTGTCTACTCGCGATCCCGTTCACTTTTTTGTGCTCCTCTGATGGAATGATTAATTTGTTCTGAATGCCTTAAATAATGTCTCCATTAGAGCTTCTAGGGAATGCTGATGATGCATGCATTAGTGCCAAGTGCACAATGAAATTGATAATTATCATGATGGTGTTAACCTCAATTTAAAGGAGAGTGAATATGTGTTAATAAACAACTCATGAATGGAATGGAAGGTTTTTGCTCTGGCAGATTTCACCAAATTTTTCAGCAAACAGAGTATAGAAGTTGGGATGTAATGTTAAAATTGTACAAGGCATTGGTGAGGGCAATTCTGGAGTATGGTGTACAATTTTGGTCGCCTAATTATAGGAAGGATGTCAACAAAATAGAGAGAGTACAGAGGAGATTTACTAGAATGTTGCCTGGGTTTCAGCAACTAAGTTACAGAGAAAGGTTGAACAAGTTAGGGCTTTATTCTTTGGAGCGCAGAAGGTTAAGGGGGGACTTGATAGAGGTTTTTAAAATGATGAGAGGGATAGACAGAGTTGACGTGGAAAAGCTTTTCCCACTGAGAGTAGGGAAGATTCAAACAAGGGGACATGACTTGAGAATTAAGGGACTGAAGTTTAGGGGTAACATGAGGAGGAACTTCTTTACTCAGAGAGTGGTAGCTGTGTGGAATGAGCTTCCAGTGAAGGTGGTGGAGGCAGGTTCGTTTTTATCATTTAAAAATAAATTGGATAGTTATATGGATGGGAAAGGAATGGAGGGTTATGGTCTGAGCGCAGGTATATGGGACTAGGGGAGATTATGTGTTCGGCACGGACTAGAAGGGTCGAGATGGCCTGTTTCCGTGCTGTAATTGTTATATGTTATATGGTTATAAACTCCTCCAAGCACTCTGTTTATTACTTATTATTGTAGATTTGTTTTCATATTTGTTGGACAGCTTGCCTGTAGTTCATTATCCTGGACAGAATTGTCATCCTCTGTCATATTCCCCCTCATCAGAATATTCACAGGCTTATCAGTTGTTTTGTAACAATTATAAACCTGTATGGATAAACATTCAAATTCATATAAATTACTTTGGATCTCCAGCAACTAATGTTTATTTTCAAACAAGCTGAGTCTCTATAAGGCTCTGATCAGGCCATATTTGGAATATTGTGAGCAATTCTGGGCACCATATCTGAGGAAAGATGTGACATTCTTGCTATTGAGGGAGTGCAGGTGTAGGTTCACCAGGTTAATTCCCAGGATGGCGGGTCTGACATATGATGAAAGACTGGGCTTATATACACTGAAATTTAGGATGAGAGAGGATCTTATAGAAACATATAAAATTCTTAAGTGATTGGAGAGGCTAGATGCAGGAAAAATGTTCCCCATGTTGGGGGAGTCCAGTACCAGGTGTCACAGTTTAATAATAAGAGGGTAGGAAATTTAGGACAGAGATATAACCATATAACCATATAACAATTACAGCACGGAAACAGGCCATCTCGACCCCTCTAGTCCATGCCGAACACATAATCTCCCCTAGTCCCATATACCTGCGCTCAGACCATAACCCTCCATTCCTTTCCCATCCATATAACTATCCAATTTATTTTTAAATGATAAAAACGAACCTGCCTCCACCACCTTCACTGGAAGCTCATTCCACACAGCTACCACTCTTTGAGTAAAGAAGTTCCCCCTCATGTTACCCCTAAACTTCAGTCCCTTAATTCTCAAGTCATGTCCCCTTGTTTGAATCTTCCCTACTCTCAGTGGGAAAAGCTTTTCCACGTCAACTCTGTCTATCCCTCTCATCATTTTAAAAGCCTCTATCAAGTCCCCCCTTAACCTTCTGCGCTCCAAAGAATAAAGCCCTAACTTGTTCAACCTTTCTCTGTAACTTAGTTGCTGAAACCCAGGCAACATTCTAGTAAATCTCCTCTGTACTCTCTCTATTTTGTTGACATCCTTCCTATAATTAGGCGACCAAAATTGTACACCATACTCCAGAATTGGCCTCACCAATGCCTTGTACAATTTTAACATTACATCCCAACTTCTATACTCAATGCTCTGATTTATAAAGGCCAGCACACCAAAAGCTTTCTTTACCACCCTATCTACATGAGATTCCACTTTCATGGAACTGTGCACAGTTATTCCCAGATCCCTCTGTTCACCTACATTCTTCAATTCCCTACCATTTACCATGTACGTCCTATTTTGATTTGTCCTGCCAAGATGTAGCACCTCACACTTATCAGCATTAAACTCCATCTGCCATCTTTCAGCCCACTCTTCCAACTGGCATAAATCTCTCTGTAGACTTTGAAACTCTTCTTCATTACCCGCAACCCCACCTATCTTAGTATCATCTGCATACTTACTAATCCAATTTACCACATCATCGTCCAGATCATTGATGTACATGACAAACAACAGTGGACCCAACACAGATCCCTGTGGCACCCCACTCGTCACTGGCCTCCAACCTGACAAACAACCATCCACCATTACTCTCTGGCATCTCCCATTCAGCCACTGTTGAATCCATCTTGCTACTCCACCATTAATACCCAACCATTGAACCTTCTTAACCAACCTTCCATGAGGAACCTTGTCAAAGGCCTTACTGAAGTCCATATACACAACATCCACTGCTTTACCCTCATCAATTTCCCGAGTAACATCTTCAAAAAATTCAAGAAGATTAGTTAAACATGACCTTCCAGGCACAAATCCATGTTGACTGTTCCTAATCAGACCCTGTTTATCCAGATGCTTATATATATTATCTCTAAGTATTCTTTCCATTAATTTGCCCACCACTGACGTCAAACTAATAGGTCTATAATTGCTAGGTTTACTCTTAGACCCCTTTTTAAACAATGGAACAACATGCGCAGTACGCCAATCCTCCGGCACTATTCCCGTTTCTAATGACATTTGAAATATTTCTGCCATAGCCCCTGCTATTTCTACACTAACTTCCCTCAATGTCCTAGGGAATATCCTGTCCGGACCTGGAGACTTATCCACTTTTATATTTCTCAAAAGTGTCAGTACTTCCTCTTCTTTGATCCTCATAGTTTCCATAGCTACTCTACTTGTTTCCCTTACCTCACATAATTCAATATCCTTCTCCTTGGTGAATACCGAAGAAAAGAAACTGTTCAATATCTCCCCCATCTCTTTTGGCTCTGCAGATAGTTGGCCACTCTGACTCTCTAATGGACCAATTTTATCCCTCGTTATCCTTTTGCTATTAATATAGCGGTAGAAACCCTTCGGATTTACTTTTACCTTACTTGCCAAAGCAACCTCATATCTTCTTTTAGCTTTTCTAATTTCTTTCTTAAGATTCTTTTTACATTCTTTATACTCCTCAAGCACCTCATTTACTCCATGCTGCCTATAACTATTGTAGATATCCCTCTTTTTCCGAACCAAGTGTCCAATTTCCCTTGAAAACCATGGCTCTTTACAATTTTTACGATTTCCTTTCAACCGAACAGGGACATAAAGATTCTGTACTCTTAAAATTTCACCTTTAAATGTACTCCATTTCTCTTCCACATCTTTCCCATAAAACAAACTGTCCCAATTTACTCCTTTTAAATCCTTTCGCATCTCCTCAAAGTTAGCCTTTCTCCAATCAAAAATCTCAACCCTAGGTCCAGTTTTGTCCCTCTCCATAATTATATTGAAACTAATGGTATTGTGATCACTGGACCCGAACTGTTCCCCAACGCATACCTCTGCCACCTGACCCATCTCACTTCCTAACAGGAGGTCCAGTACCGCCCCTTCTCTAGTAGGTACTTCTATGTATTGTTGCAAAAAACTATCCTGCACACATTTTACAAACTCCAACCCATCCAGCCCATTTACAGAATGTGTTTCCCAGTCTATGTGTGGAAAATTGAAATCTCCCACAATCACTACCTTGTGCTTACTACTAATATCTGCAATCTCCTTACATATTTGCTCTTCCAATTCTCGCTCCCCATTTGGCGGTCTATAATACACCCCTATAAGTGTTGCTACCCCTTTCCCATTTCTCAGTTCCACCCAAATAGCCTCCCTAGACGAGCCCTTTAATCTATCCTGCCAAAGCACTGCTGTAATATCTTCCCTGATAAGCAATGCAACACCTCCACCTCTTGCCCCTCCAATTCTATCACACCTGAAGCAACGAAATCCTGGAATATTTAGTTTCCAATCACAGCCCTCCTGCAACCATGTTTCACTGATCGCCACAACATCATACTTCCAGGTGTCAATCCAGGCTCTAAGTTCATCCACTTTTCTTACAATGCTCCTAGCCTTAAAATATACACATTTAAGAAACCCACCCTCTCTTATTCTCTGATTATTTTCTTTTTCTTCTCTCTCCCCTACATTTTGGGTCAGAGTGCTACCATTCTCTGCCCCCTGCTTCACACACTGACTGCTAGTTTTCCCAATTTGAGTCCCTCCCCCCAACCATACTAGTTTAAAGTCTCCCCAGTAGCCTTTGCAAATCTCCCCGCCAGGATATTTGCCAGATGAGGAAAAAACTTTTTCAGCCAGAGTTGTGAATCTGTGGAATTCTCTGCCACCGAAGGCAGTGGAGGCATTTCACTGTTTGTATTCAAGAGAGAGTTAGGTAAAGCTCTTAGGGCTAACAGAATCAAGGGATATGGGGAGAAAGCAGGAATAAGGTACTGAATATGGATGATCAACCATGAGCATATTGAATGGTGGTGCTGACTCGAAGGGCCAAATGGCCTACTCCTGCACCTATTGTCTATGTTTCTATGTTTCTAAGCATTTGACGGCACTGGGCCTATACTCGCTGGAGTTTAGAAGGATGAAGGGACACCTCATTGAAACTTACCGAATAGTCAAAGGCTTGGATAGAGTGGATGTGGGGAGGATGTGTCCATTAATGGGTGAGTCTACCACCAGAGGTCATTGCCTCGGAAGTAAAGGACATTCCTTTAGGAAGATGAGGAGGAATTTCTTTAGTTAGAGGGAAGTGAATCTGTGGAATTCTTTGCCACAGAATGCTGTAGTGGCCAAGTCAATTGATATTTTTAAGGCAGAGATTGATAGATTCTTGATTAGTACAGGTGTCAGGGGTTATGGGGAGAAGGCAGGAGAATGGTGTTAGGAGGGAGAGATAGATCAGCCATGATTGAATGGTGGAGCAGACTTGTTGAGCCAAATGTCCTAATTCTGCTCCGATCACTTCTGACCTTATGACCAAAGGTTGAATTTATATTTATTATGCAATTCTCAAAAGAGCACTAGATACATTATGAAAGTATGGCAGATCACTGGTTAAATGATTGCACTAGTATCCAGAGATTTACATTATCGATCTAGTTTCAGGAGATTATTTATTTAATTCATGTAATTAAATACTTCTGAACAAACAAAGTTAGTATTGGAAATTAAATTACTAGATTGTCAAAAAGACAGATTGGTTCACTGATATTGTTCAGAGAAGCAAAGCTACCATTCTTGTCTGGCCCATGCAACATTCTAGACCCAGCTACATTTTAATTTCCTTGGCTAGTTACTCATTGCAGGAGGACACTTTGAGATCAACAGTAAGAGCCAGTATTGCATGCAAATTCCACATTGTTTGAATAGAAAATATAAATTCATTAGATTAAAGTCCAGTTTCTTTTCCTCAGGTTTCTCTTCTATTCTTAGACAAGTCTAGGTGTTTGAGATGTGTTGGCTGTGTTCCAGTAGCTTGCCCAAACCCATTCTTCATTTCTGAGCTCCAAAAGACGGCAGTTTGCTAAATGGTTTGTGAATGATCATCATAAACTCTTCAGAAGGCTCCAAACATATTCATCGTGCACATTAGGACTTACTGTATATCCTTGTGACAATTGATGCATTTACTTTTTTATTTATCAACCATATTGATAAGTGGATTCACCTACTCATTATGAGCAATAAATCGTCCTTTTGCTTTTCCACAATTGGGGATGCACAATCTGCATATTAACTTTGACTGCTCTCATTATATGTTTGACTATTCGTATAGATTTTAATTCATAATAAAAATAGAATGCAAGCTATGGCTTAATATTCATTTCAGTCAGGTTCAACACTGTGGTTGATTGATTTTCCCCTTCAATGCTTGGGTTTACTGAAACTATGTAATATCCATATAATGCAACTGAAAACAACTCACTTATGACTGGAAAACAAACCTAGGGCTAAATGTTCTTGCTTGGTCAAAAATTACACACCTACGACAAAAATACAGGTCAAGTTTTTTTTTTAAAGGAAATGGTTATCAAGCATAAAAAGATGTTTTATTCATTGTTTTGTTTCTGTGTTAGATCTTTTGGATCTGCATCAAGTGATTTTCTTGAAATATATCATAGCTTTTCACCAGGGAGAATGGAAATGTTTAGGTCCCAAGGCTGGCATACATTTGATTCTGTGAGAAGTTAGCAGAAGCATGGTTTCAAGTAAGGGCAGCTGGTATCTGTCAGTGTTACCTCCCTGAGAGCATTGCACTCAATCCAGGAGTCCAACATAAAATTGACAGAAGTTATCCAAGTGAGACAAGCAAATCTGAGTGACAGACTACTGGGATTCAGAATCATCATCTTCTGGGTAGAGTTAGGATTTAACAACCAATTGCAATCCCTTGTGCCAAGTTTTAGTTTAAATTAATTGACTTTAGCCATACAGCTGGATGGTTCAAGTAATGTGGAGATTCTTTTTTAAAACCTCGATAAGTATGTGTTACATCATAACAATCAGAGAATCAGCAGTCAGATCAAACCTGTAGGGGGCTCTCATGTATAAAGAAATTAGTTGCTTCCAACTTTCATCATGTGCAATTAATTCAAAGGGAATTATGTTAGCAGAGAAGATAGTGGGCAAACTGTCACTGTTAATATAAGGCAAAGCCAAGGGGTGTTGCCATTATATCAGGACAGTAAAGAATTGGAATATTTGGCAGAGAATAAAAGGATAATTAATTGTAAATACACAACACTGCTGTCCAAGTTATGCGATTTTTATATTAAGTTCATGAAAGTGGAATCTTTACATCAGTCCCAATTTTATTTTAGGAACTTTCTATTTTCCACACAGAGAGTTAAATTTAATTATTGTATGTCTGAATACCCTTTGAACAAAGTAGTAACTTTGAATCAGTCATTTAACGACTAAACTTTAGTGTTTGCAAGTATGAACTGTCGTCATTCATTCAGGTTTTGATTACTTTTGAAGAGATTTTGCTTTCCGTTTTTCCTTTTATATTACTTCAGGCCTTATTTCTCACATCTTTCTATATCTGCCTGTATCTAACATAACATTGAATCAACCTTCAAAATCCTGAAAGAAACACAAAACACTTTAATGCGTTACTGAGAGTGCTCTGCAGTGATTTTCAGATGAGATTTTTAAATGAAAGCATCCTCAACTATCAAGGATACCATGGTAATATTATGAGCACCTTGTGCAAGATTTGCCAATCAATTGGTATCATAATGAAATTTCAGCTTGTTGTGACCCATATTTTGACACCCATATTTTCTGTGTCACAACAGTCACTTATCTTCCAAACCTATCTGGGCAGATTATAAACACAGCTCTTTTTTTTCTCTCTTGTTCACCATCCTTCTCATTCCTTCTACTCTTTATCTCCTCGTCCTGATATCACTTGGATACTCAGTGAATGAAAGACATGCTTGGCCTACTTACCTATTATGATGTGAAAGGAGGCCCGTGGTCCATACCACTCCGACCAGGGTGATCCCATTACTCCCATTCCCTGTAGTCCTTCAACCTATGCAGATGAATAGTGGGTTGAAAAATCGCATCTTCTCTTTTCTTTCTGAACTGGACTCAGATGCATGACACCAGTCTGAGACACTGTCTCATTCTGATAACTATTGACATGTACATTGTTTTTGTTAAATGTTACCATTTTAAAGACCACAAATTCATTCATGAAAAGTGTAAAAACAACCTGTGGTACATATACTTAGTTAGTAGAAAGCAACATGTATGCTATGTTCTAATATTTAATATGTGTTTGTTTCTTTATAGAAATGGGATTAAATAGCAATTATTTTTCACTTAATCATATTGATTAAATCAAGATTTCATGAAAATCTTGCACATTGAAAAAAACAACATATTATTCTCCCAGCAAATTGTTAGGGTCTGAACTGCTACGTTTAATATATCACCTTGATCTCTGTAGCTGCTCTACAGTATGCAGATAATGCTTGCGTTTGAACAAACGTCAAGACCATGCTCCAAGCCATCATCAGCACATTCAAGAAAATGAAAGGATGGATCTTACATATACACATTCAAGACAGAGGTACTTAGGGCAGAGTTAGTTATCTGCCTTACAGTGCCAGAGACACGGGTTTGATCCTGACTATGGGTGCTGTCTGTATGGAGTTTGTACGTTCTCCCAATGACCTGTGTGGGTTTTCTCCGGGAGCTTCGGTTTCATCCCACACTCCAAAGATGTATAGGTTTGAGGGCTAATTGTAAATTTCCCCTAGAGTGTAGGTGATCGTGTTAGTGTGCGGGGGTCGCTAGTCGGCGCAGACTCCGTGAGCCTAAGGATCTGTTTCTATGCTTTATCTCTAAACTAAACTAAACTAAACCATCTCAGTCATTGCCTGCTATACGACACTGCCTTGCAAAGGTAAAGTGTTGTGATGAGACCTTGCAAAATGAGGACCACAGAGGGTCTTCCATACATTGGAAGACTGCAGCTCTTTGTCTGCTACCACCGAATCCACAAACCCAGTCTGGAAACAAATTATGAACTGATGAACATGAAATTATCATCAATCATGATGACCTGCTTAAAAAGATGAAGAGCGTAATTGAATAAATAGGTGGAGAGTCCGGTATTTGACCCCATGTAGTTGTTCCACCACTGAAGAAATCAGGGATGATCTTTTACCATGTGGCCGCTTCGCAGAACTAATCACATTGACAACATATTGTTTGATTCTCTCATGTAGTTGGAGAGACAGACCCAGTTGGAGCATTCAGATGTGAGTTGGTTAAATATATCAAAGGAATAAATTTGCAGGCCATATAAGGAAAACAGGAATATGGAAATAGCTGTACTCATAGAATCATACATCACAGAAACAGGTCATTGGGCCACTGTATCATTGCTGACCACAATGCCCCTTCTAAGATGGTCCCATTGTATTTCCGGTCCTATTCTCACCCCCATTAGTCTGGTCCAGTAAAGCACATAAAGATCATACAATACATTAATTGACAGTTCCCTAAACAAATCACAAAATATCCCATTACATTGTTTCTACAGAAAGTTCTTAATGGAAGACAGTTCCCTTAAGTAAAGAGACATTTTACCAGGTAATGTAAACAATTTGGGCAAGGCCGCTCTCCTTGACCAATCACAAATAGCAGTGCAAAGGCCAATCAACATAGTTAACAATAGTATTATAACTCACCATTCCCCCAACCAATCCCGATCATGCATTTGCAGCAGGACCCAGCTCCTTCTGCAAAATCCTCATACATATTAACAATTAAAGGACATCTGGACATCACCCTGTACTTAACGTCCTCCCAGGCCACAGACATTCTGGAGCCATGATCCTCATGGTCTTTGCAGCCTTTGCAAAAAGATGCCAAGCAGGTTTTGCAAAGGCAGAAAACCTCCATTTTATCAGACACTAAAATGCCCAATATTATCACCATTTGGCGCTTGATCCATATCCCTCTAAACCTTTCCCGTCCAAATATCTTTTATATGTTCCTATTGTATGTGCTTCAACTACTTCCTCTGGCAGCTCGTTCCACATACCCACTGTGTAAAAAAGCTGTAAAGAAGATTCCAATTAAATCTCTCCCTTCTCACCTAAAGCCCATGCCCTTTATTTCTTTATTCCCCTACCTTGAGAAAAAGACTGTATGCATTATTTTGGATACCTTTTTGTGAGCATTCATGAGCCTCCCTATAGCTCAGGCCCTTAAGTCCTGTCAACATCTTCATTGCTAGGAAAAAGAGCTGCTATAGATTGAATGGCCTCCCTCATGCCATAATTTGCGAGTTCTGAAAGCCTTGTTTTAAATTACTTTCATGATTGATCTTTTTTTTTCAAAGAATAAAGGCTTCCAAATGCTCCAAAATACCAGACTGCTGCTTCATTATAAGTTTTACGTTGTTGGTGATGATTGCATTTTCATCTGTATGTAAGAAACTTGAAGTGCAGACAGGATCAGTTTCTGGACCATAGCACAGTGGGACAAGCTTCCAATTGGTTTTATACGTTAATGACATTTTGAATTCATCTGTGAAAAAAAAATGTTTTGAATTATGGATTTTAGTTGCTGATCGTAATGTATGTTTTTTGTATCAAAACAGATCCTTAAATTACAGTTAATTCTGTTAATAACTGAACTGAGTGGGAAGCAATAGACCAGCGGTTTTGTAGTGCTCCGTGTGAGTACAGAGTTGCAGACCTGGTCAGTGTACTGAAGGATGACCATGCGGAACAGCACTGGGTTTCACACTGAGGATGCATTTGTGCAGTCAGCAGATTGGTTACATTGAAGATCTCAGTTGTATTACATGGGAAGTGCTGAACAAATAATTGAATTGTGATGTTTTCTTGGATACTTAAAAGATGGGAATAAAGAAAAAGCTGTGCAGAATATTGGCCTTGCACTATAATTCTCTCCGTGATTAGGATATCTGTGAAGGGTCCCAACTTGAAATGTCACCTGTCCATTCCCCTCCACAGATGCCGCTTGACCCATTGAGTTTGACCAGCATTTAGTTTTTTACTGAAAATGTCAATGTCTAATACAGTCAGAACTAATGCGAATAGCAACTATGTGCCTTCATGGCCCTGGGTAGTTCCCAGCTGTAGAGGGTAACACATGATAGTTCTTGAAGTAAACTGTCAGGATAGCATTTCAGGATTAATCTGTGTCTGTTGCTATCGATGTCTCACTTGAAATGTTGGTGAGGGATGTGGAGAGGATGAAATATATATTCAATTCATTTTGGTGTGGGCCAGAGAACCATTTAACCTCTAGCAAGGCAGTAGAACCAGAAAGTCATGGTGATCAATACCTCGTCAATCCCCAAGGATCTGCACATCCCTCACTGCTCTGAACTGAGGAGGCAATTGAGTGACCCAGAAAGTGGTTCTGGAGTCACAACCATATCAGGCCAGTACAGGTAATGTTCACAGATTACCTTTTCTGAACAATGTCAGTGAACTTGCTTTAATTGCAAGTTAATAATTTAAATTATCATTGCCAGGTCTAGTTTTTTCCTTTAATTGCTGTTAATTATTTGAATGTAAATTCCCCTTCTGCTGTGCTGGGATTCAAACTCTTGTTTCTAAATCAATGGTTCAGAACAATGACAGCTGGTCCATTAGATAAACTACAAATTTATCAAATGCTGTTCAAGGCACCACACCCAATTCAGCCACACTTTCTCATATAAACACTATTAGTTAGAATTCATATTTAACATTCACAGGTAGGCTTCACCTTTGTAGTTTAGTCTGACACTTAGGGTGGCACGGTGGTGCAGCGGTAGAGTTGCTGTCTTACAGTGCCAGAGACCTGGGTTCGATCCTAATTATGGATGCTGTCTGTACAGTCTCCCCGTGACCTGCATGTGTTTTCTCCGTGTGTTCTGGTTTCCTCCCATACTCCAAAGATGTACAGGTTCAGAAGCTAATTGGCTTGGTAAAATTGCAAGAGTGTGTAGGACCGTATTAGTGTGTGGGAATCGATGGTCAAAGTAAACTCAGTGGGCTGAAGGGCCTGATCTGTGCTGTATCTCTAAACTGACAGTCAGATGTCATTGTTAATTGTTCAAGCCCGACTCCTAAGTATGCAGCGCAACATTCACTGACATATTTCCCTCTTTCTTGTCGGGCACAACCTCAGGCAATGGCAGCTTAGCAGAGGACAGTTATAACAGTTGTTCTTGCACATTAGTGGTTGTCAACATTGAAGAGACCCCTGTGTTGAGGTCATAAATAAAAGCTAATGGTGTGCTTAAACCAAATCCATTCTCAGATGCCCTTGTCCTTCACCCATAGCTTATTCAGATTTAAAGCTGTACCTAATGTAGTCGCAGTTTTCTTCAATCAACTCCCTTGTCTTTGCATCCTGTAGTTTAAGGGTTTTAATTTGTCCCAAAGTAGGCACCTGACATATGCAAAACAACATGAATACATTCAATGGAAGCCTACAGCATGGAAAAGACTGCAATTAACAAAATGTTGAATATATACCTGCTTCTTGAGAAAAGAGAAGCCACTCAGTTATCTTTGAATGGAGGGTATTAGTGATTTCCCTATTGCAACTGCTTATGGCAAACAGCAAGGTTTTGCATGTATTTCATCTCTACTTGAGAGGTATTCTTATATAAAAGTTGATGACCATAATTATCTTAACAACTACTGGCAAAGTGACATTCACCCTGTACTGAGCTTGTGGTTGTGGCCAAGAGAGTTCTCATTGAGGACATTCTTATACAAAGCACTGAAGTTGCATGCACATTCTGCTGTTCATCTTTTGGTAGGATAATTATTGTCTGAATAACCTAAGCAAATATAACCTGCTGAAATAATACCTTTGCCAAATCCTCCTCTATTCCTCCTCACAACAGCAGGACATCACAATGGTGCAGCGGTATAATCACTGCCTTACAGCGCCAGAGACCTGGGTTCGATCCTAACGAGGGGTGCTTGTCCGTACAGAATTTGTACTTTCTCCCAGTGACCTGCGTGGGTTTTCACCGGGTGTTCTAGTTTCCTCCAACACTCCAAAGACTTATAGGCTTTTAGGTTAATTGCCTTGGCAAAATTGTAAATTTCCCTAGGATGTGTAGGATAGTGCATGTGTGCAGGGATTGCTGGTTGGCGCGGATGGTGGGCCGAAGGGCATGTTTCCGCGCTGCATTTCTAAACCACAACTTAACTAAAAATAAACCTGTCCGTACCAGTCTGAATAAGGGTCTCGACCTGAAACCTCACCTATTCCTTTTTTTCCAGAGATGCTGCCTGTCCTGCTGCGTTACTCCAGCTTTTTGTGTCTATCATGAATGAATAAGTTTATTGGCCAAGTATTCACATACAAGGAATTTGCCATGGTGCTCCGTCTGCCCACAAGTGACAACATGACATACAGTAACAGTTAAGAATGATACATAAAACATTAAACATTAATAGTAAAGTTTATAATAAACCAGGAAGTTGGGGGGCGCTGTCCTGTACGGCTGCCTGTCCTGCAGCTGTCCGTTTATTTCACTTTTTTTATTTTTTTATTTTTGTACATTAAAAGTGTATTAGTTGGGGTGTATAATATTTTTATGTGTGGGGGGTGGGGGGGGGGGGGGTGGGGGGGGTGGGGGGAGGAGGGAAATGCTTTTCAGGGTCCCTACCTGGTCGGAGAGGCTGCTTTCCTCCGGGCAGCACCTTCGACGCGGCCTACCAGCGGGGCCTGGAGCGACGTTTCCTGAGGGGGACCTGGCCAGAACCTCGGCTTCGGCGGCGGCACATCGCTGGAGCGCTATCGCGAAGCGGGCGATGCCAAGCTTGGGTCGCCGCGCTGGAACTCCGGTATGCTGGGATCTGCCAACTGAACATTGCGGAGCTGCGGGACTGTGGATTGGACAGCGTCGCTGAACTTCACATCAGCAGCCTGGGATCTCTCGCCAAGATCGCCAGTGGTGGAGCTCCATCCAGCGCGGCCTGTTGGCTTGGAAGCCGAGGTCTCCAGTAAGGAAGCGGCCGTTCCAGGTATTCCAAGCCGCTGAGAGGGTTCTCCCGACGCCGGAGCACCATCACCTGGTGAGAGGGCATGAAACATCGGGCCGCCATAGCGGTGACTGTGGAGGCTTCAATAGGCCAGATTATGGGTGGACAAGTGGATGGGGACTGGACTTTGTGCCTTCCCCCACAGTGGGAACCATTGTGGGGGGGGTTTATGTTTTAATGTTAAACTTCTTCTTTAATGTTATGTTGTATTTTTATTAGTGTGATGCAAGGACATCTGAATTTCCCCTGAAAAAGGGATTAATAAAGTATTTATTATTATTATTATTATTATTATTATTATTATTATTATTATTATTATTATTATTATTATTATTATTATTATTATTATTATTATTATTATTATTAAAACATTATTGATTAAACTATTTGGTTTAAACAAGCATCTGCAGTTCCTTCTTACACACTAACCCTGTCCATCTCTGCATAGACTTTTTCCTCTCAGTCATGCAGCAATTGGAATGTCTATAATTCAGCCGTCTTGAGGCAATTGATTTGTTCAAAATAATTGAAAGTGGGACAAGCACTTTAGCACCTGACACCAAACTGCCTGCAGACTTCTGCACTTCAAAGAACACTAGTCAGTACCAAAGCCTTGAACAATGATGGCCACATAGTCTAAATCGATCAGAAACTAATGTTATCCTTTGATGTTCCCCATTTAAATAGTGCTGGTACGGGATCCTCCCTGTGGCTGTGATTAAGGGAGACCATTAACTGTCGTGTATTGAGTTACAAAAATGGTTGAACAATGATTGATACTGTCCATGATTTGTAACTATGGGTGTCTTCATTGGCAGGACTGGCACTGCATATTGCTTGTGCATGCATTGGACACAGCATTGGATGAGCACTGATTTCCACCAAAATAACTTGTATTATAGTTTTGTATTATGTACTCAGACATTTCAACTTTAGAATCTTGCACACAATATATGCCATTGTTATAATGCAGCTGGGTACACTCAATTTGAATAAATTATGTTTATATTTAGCATATTAGCCTTTTCAACAAAACTATTAATGTATTTTGCAATTAATGCAAACCATTTGCCATTCTATCCTTAAATAACTATAAAACTCTGATCTTGGATGAGTGTGTGTGTGTATTTTTTGCTTGTGTGTGATCACATCTTCTCGAAAAATTAAATAATCCGATAGAAATTTATGCCGTGAAGTCAAAAATCAACTTATCTAAACATTTCTAGCATTATTTCTCCAGTTATTAATCGAAATGTTCAAGAATCTGAAATAACTGAAAATAAAACCGAGCGGCCTTGGCTGATGACGTCACAATGGCTCTGCGTGCTGCCGTCTTCGATATGCGCGCTGCGAGTGACGTCCCCCCCCGCGAGCTGCCCAGCCGGTAGCTGCCCACCCCGCTCCCCTCCTCCTCTCCCCCCACCTCCTCTCTGCCCCCCCTCTCTCCCCTCCTCCTCTCTCTCCCCTCCTCCTCTCTCTCCCCTCCCCTCACTCCCCCCTTCTCTCTGCCCCCTCTCTCCCCCCTCTCTCCCTGCACCTCTCTCACCCCTCTCCCCCACTCCTCCCTCTCCCCCACTATCCCCACTCCACCCCCCTCACCAATTACCCCCTATCCCTCTCTCTCCCCCCTCCTCTCTCTTGCCCCTCTCTCTCCCCTCCTCTCCCCACAACCTCCCCCCCCCCCACCTCCCCTCCGCCTCCCCCCTCCCCATGCAACCAATGAATAATAATAATATAATATCAAGTGTTTTTTTTTGTGTGTGTATGTGGGGAGGGTGGGGGGTGGTTAGTGTGTGTGTGTGAGGGGTAGTTAGTGTGTGTGTGACGCTGCAGACCACTCCCCTCCCCCCCACGCAACCGCGCTTTGAGGGGACGGGACCCAACGAGACCCACTTTGCCTAGTCTATATAAAAAAAAGTCTCATCTTGACCGCTTCCTGTTTGCACTGTGCTTTGATTTTAGAAAAAAACGCTACCACATATGGCTGTGATATTTTGTCCATCTTACTCAGTCCTTCTCTGCTGCGCAGGCCCCGAGGATTATTTCCATATTTGAACAATAAAAGACTTATTATTGTTAAAAAATCTTGAGATTCTCTCTCCTGTCAATCACTGCCATGAAGGCCACGCCCCTTCCTGTGGTGGGGGAGGGACTATAAAACCCGGAAGTGTGGGCGTGGTTCAGTTTGTCTGCAAGATGGCGAGGGAGAGGTCACGATTTTCTGTCTGAGCTGGGAAACTACATGACACTGTGAGTATGCAATGTACTTGAATAAATGACGTTACCCCATGAGTTGTTTGGCCTGCTCTGTGCTTGAAACTGCAATGGCAATGGAAATGAAGTGAAAATGCAATCAGCTGTATGGCTTGAGCCTGCCCTGTGCTTGAAAGTGCAATGGCAATGAAAATGGAAATGAAGTGAAAATGCAATCAGCTGTTTGACTTGGGCCTGCCCTGTGCTTAAAACTGCAATGGCAATGGAAATGAAATGAAAGTGCAATCAGCTTTGGCTTGTGCCTGCCCTGTGTTTGAATAATAATAATAATAATAATAATAATAATAATAATAATAATAATAATAATAATAATAATAATAATAATAATAATAATAATAATAATAATAATATTTTATTGTAATTACACATATGCGCAACGGGATTTGGTGTGCAGCTTCCATCGGATGTCATAACTTAAACAACTAATAAAATTTAGATTTAGATACCCCGAGAACATGGTTTATAAAAAGAACAGTAAAACAGTAAAACAGTCAAAACAGTCCAAAGTGCAAATGTGTCTGTGTGACGTGACCATCCGAGGGAAACTGTTCATGGGGGTGGGGGGCACTCAGCAGGGCCGGTTCAGAGCAGCTATAGCTCTGGGGATGAAGCTGTTCCTGAGTCTGGAAGTGCGGGCGTAGAAGGCCTTGTAACGTCTGCCGAAAGGTAGGAGTTTGAACAAACCATTACAAGGGTGTGAGGAGTCTTTATGGATGTTGACGGCTTTCCTGAGGCACCATGTGTGGTAGATGCCCTCCAAGGCTGGTAGCTCTGTCCCAATAATCTTCTGCGCTCTGTGGACAACGCACTGAAGAGGTCTCCTCTCTGCCTCCGTGCAGCTGAGATACCACACAGAGATGCCATATGTTAGTATGCTCTCTGTGGTGCAACGGTAGAAGGTTGTCAGCAGCTGTTGGGGCAGACCTGTCTTTTTCAATGTTCTCAGGAAGAACAGTTGTTGCTGTGCCTTCTTGACCAGCGCAGCGGTGTTGATGGACCATGTGAGGTCCTCTGAGATGTGAGTGCCCAGAAACATAAAACTGGACACTCTCTCCACATTGTCCCCGTAGATAGAGATTGGGGCGTATTCCCCATTATGGGACCTCCTGAAGTCGATAATCAGCTCCTTGGTCTTGGAGGTGTTTAGTGACAAGTTGTTACGTGCACACCAGTCCGCCAGGTTCTGCACCTCCGCTCTGTAGTTTGTTTCTTCACCGTTGGAGATCAGTCCGATCACCGTTGTGTCATCTGCAAACTTGACGATGGTGTTGGTGTCGAATGCAGGAACACAGTCGTGTGTGAAGAGAGTAGAGCATGGGGCTCAGTATACAGCCCTATGGTGTATGCTCAGGGTGATAGTGGAGGACAGGTGCGGGCACAGTCTCACTGCCTGCGGTCGCTCCATCAGAAAATTCAGGATCCAGTCGCATATCGGCGAGCTGAGGCCTAGCTGGTGGAGTTTGGTGGTGAGCTTGGTGGGGATGACCGTGTTGAATGCAGAGCTATAATCAACAAAGAGCATCCTCACATACGTGCCCTGTCTTTACAGGTGAGTCAGGACAGTGTGAAGAGCCAGAGAGATGGCATCCTCTGTGGATCTATTTGCCCTGTATGCAAATTGATGAGAGTCCAGTGAGGCAGGGATGCTGGATTTGATGTGGGAACAGACCAGCCTTTCAAAGCACTTCATTGGTATTGGAGTTAGGGCAACTGGGCGGTAGTCATTCAGGTTGGTGACTTTTGACTTTTTCGGCACCGGCACTATGGTAGCTGTCTTCAGGCACTTGGGGACCATTGCCAGAGATAGAGACAGGTTAAAGATCCTCGTGAATACAGCACAGCCCTTTAGTACCCTTCCTTGGAAAACCATCCGGGCCTGCAGCCTTGCATGGATTGATGCTACGCAGAGCACACTGTACCACACCTGTCCCTCCGCCATGGCCGGGGTTATTCCACTCCTGGTGGTGTTGCCAGTTTCGATGCAGGCAAAGAAGGTGTTTAACTCGTTGGCCAGTGTGATATCACTGTGGGGGCAGGCGGGGCTGCTCTTGTAATCTGTGATGTCCCTGCCACATGCTTCTGCTGTCCGCGGTATTGAAGTGGTCTTCCACCCTTTGCCTGTGGATGTCTTTGGCCTTTTTTATACCTTTGTTCAGGTACTTGAAAGTGCAATGTCAATGGAAATGAAGTAAAAATGCAATCAGCTGTTTGGCTTGACCCTGCCCTGTGCTTGAAAGTGCAATGGCAATTGAAATTAAGTGAAAATGCAATCAGCTGTTCGGTTTGGCCTGCCCTGCGCTTGAAACTGCAATGGCAATGTAAGTGAAATGAAAATGCATTGAGCTTTTCGGCCTGCCCTGTGCTTGAAACTGCAATGCAATTGGAAATGAAATGAAGTAAGTTGTTTGGCCTGCCTGAAACCACTAATGTAGACCCACAAGGCCCCATATTAGCCAAGAAACCAGTCTCTTTTGCCCAAAATGCCCGTATTAGCCCAGGAGGAGCATTTTGGCCCAAAAAGCCCCGTGCCAGGTCAGGAAAAGTCCAGAAAAAGTGCCTTTCACTGAGATTTCACTCCATCAGGCCTGTACTAGCCCAGGAGCCACTTCGGCCCATCAGTAAGTATTCCCCCTGCAAGTATTAAACCTCACTCCAGTATGTTTGTCCCTCCCTTCATTGGTTCCCTGTGAGATCCAGGCCAGGATAGACTTTCCTCCTTCATTGCCGTAATCTGCAGAAAAAGATGAAAAATGTCTAAAATTGATTCTCCACCCTCTCCCCCTTTTCTCTCTCACAGTCTCTCGCCTGTTTTGGGGCAGAATGTCTGGCAGTTTCTGAGCTGCCAGCCCACCAGGCCTGTGTGACTGAGTTGCCAGCCCACCAGGCCTGAGTGACTGAGCTGCCAGCCCACCAGGCCTGAGTGACTGAGTTGCCAGCCCAAGAATCCATTCGGCCCACAACGTCCATACTAGCCCTCTGGAAACCAGTCCATTCGGCCTACAACACCCATACTAGTGCTCCAGAAAGCCCGCCCCAACTGGCCAGCAATATTGGAATTGGTGGAGAGGTGGAATATTGCGTTGGGGGACCAGCCCTCCCGTTACTAATTTAATATCCAATTTCCCCAATCTTATAAGATACTGGCTGGTGCTGGAAATACATAATGTAGTAAGGTGCTATGTCGTATTTGGCCTGCTTAGCTTTTTTTAGTGAGATCTAAAACAACATTCCTATAATGTAATTAAAAACATTTTGAAAGTGCAAGAAAGATTTATAGGAATGAAACTAGAAACTGAAATATAAAGCAAAACACAAGTGCTGTGGGTATTCAGCATCCGGGGTGGAAATGGGCCGTCGTTTTTTCGGATCAGGACCCATGTTCAGACAGATTGAAGTAAGGGGGAGAATGCTGTAAAAGAGAGGTGGGGCAGGACAAAGTCTGGCAAGTGTTGGGTGAATACAATGAGGGGGCTTTGATTGGGAGATGAATGGAGTAAGTGTGAAGGCATGGGGAGGGATATGGTGGGAAGGGGTCAGTGGTGTGAAAGTGAGGAGATACAATGGAAATGGGGGTGGACATGGAGGTAAGTGCACAAAAGTGGGGAAAGGAGCAGGGTGACTGGTGGGTTGGGAGATGGTGGGAGAAATAGGAGAGGATGGGGTGGGGGTCACCGGAAAGAAAAATGGGCTGGGAGCAATTCGTTGAAATTTGAAAATTCAATGTTGTGTTGTAAGATACCCAAGTGCAATATGAGGTGCTATTCCTTCAGTTTGTGTGTCACCTCCCTCTGGTAATGGAGAAGGCCGAGGATAGAAAGGTCTGTCAGGGAATGGGATGGGGAGTTAAAATGGTGAGGAAGCACAAAATGCAATGGGCTTTGGCAAATAGAGTGCTAGTTTTAGGCAAAACAGTAGTCTCGCCTATGCTAAGACCAATGTAAAGGAAGCCACATCTGGAGCATCTAATACAGTTGACAAGTTTTGAAGAGGTGCATGTGAACCTCTGTCTCATCTGAAAGGGATGCTGGTGTCTGTGGATGGAGGTGAGGAAGGAGGTGTAGGTATAAGTGTTACCTCTCCTGTGGATGCAGGGAAAATACCTGGTAAGAGGGCAGACTCAGTGGGAAAAGATGAGTGAACCAAGGATTTACGATGATAAAACAAAAAAGAAGATGGCAGAAATATTATAGATTTTGCTCCATGACATTGGAGAGACCAAGCGCAGAAGGCAATAATTTCAGCGAACACTCGTGCTCTGTCCATCGCCTACTGGATCTACTGGTTGCTTTCCATTTTAACACCCTTTTCCTTTCCGATACCAACCTTCGTCCTCCTCCATTGCCAGAGAATGGCCACACTCAAACTGGAGAAACAGCACCTCATATCTTACAACCCAATGCTATGAAAATTGAATTCTCCAACTTCTAGTCATAGCCCATCGCGCCCCCTACTTAATTGTCCTTCCCACTCCCAGCCCATTGTCCTCCCTTTTCCCTCACCATCATCCACCTTCCCAGTCACCTTATGCCTCATTCATACAACCATCTCCCATCCCCAAATTCCCCAACATTTCCCCTGCTCCCTTTCCCCTCTCCACTGCCCCCTTCAACCCACATCCATCCCTCCGGCTTTACATTCCGCCCCTCCTTTTCTCTACTTATCTGACAACCTTTTGCTACTTTACATCGCTTGTCTTTGTCACTTAATCACCCATTTGTCAATCTAAACCCCCTCTCCTATATCCACCTTTTACCTACCAGGATTTGCCCCACCCCCACCTCTCTTTTGCAGCATTCTCCCTCGTAATCCAATCAGTTTGAAGAAGAGTTCTTCAGTATATTCTCTCCCTAGATGCTCCCTGATCTGTTGAGCTCCTTCAGCACAATGTGTTTTGATCAAGATTCCAATTCTTTTCTGTCGACAGAAATGTAAAGATTGATTGAATTGGACTTTTTCCTCAAGAAAGGAGAAGATTAAGGAGCAACTTCCTTCATTTTTAGTCATTATTTTTTCCATTGATGAGCTATGCAAATCATGCAATAACCACATGAGCAACAATGGGGCATGCAGTTCAACCCTTCCAAATGTGAAACTATGCGTGTCACCAGAAAGAGGAATCCAGGCGAAACATCTTACAATATACTTGGTTCCACCCTTGAAGAATCCAAACAAACCAAGTATCTTGGCATCAAATTGCAGAATGATCTGCGTTGGAATGGTCAGACTCATCATGCAACGGTGAAAGCAACAGGTGTCCTAAACTTTCTGAGGCGCAACTTTCATCATTGTTCAACCTGTCAAGGAGAAGCTATACTTCACCCTCGTTAGACCTCATTTGGACTACGCAGTTGCAGCATGGGACCCATACACAAATAAAAACATTTCTTCCATCGAACGTGTCCAAAGACAGGCAGCTCGATTTGTTACTAACACCTATGAGAAAGAAGCGAGTGTCACCAAACTTCTGAATTCTCTGGGGTGGAACCCTATCCAAGACAGACGTGAAGCTCATCGTTTGGTCAGCTCAACATAGACTACAAGATCTACACCAAACCCAAACCAATTAGGAGCAGACAAGGGCATTCGATCCAATTTGTGATCCCAGCTACAAAGACAGATGTATACAGCAATTCGTTCTTTCCCCGCACAATTAAAGCATGGAATAATCTCCACCCAACTATAGTTACCCAACCAGATGCAACTACATTTAAAGTAGCTCTTTCTTCCCAATAACCCTTTCTGGATTAAGCCCTCCCTTCACCACCTCCAGTTTAAATTCCATTTGGAATATTTTGGAGGACCAAGAAACCAAGAAGAACCAAGCAATGAACAGACCAAAATATTGCATGATCTGCCTCGTGCTTCAATCACAATCCCTGGGAATTGTAACATTGATCTATTTCACTTGTCAATGCCTGACAAGTTATTAACCACTGGTGCAGTTTAGTATTACAGTCATGCAACATGGAAGTGAGTTATTTGGTCCACCATGTCTGCAAAAACCACTATGCATTAATTTACACTCATATTTTATTCTCCCCACATTTCTGAGATTGTAACAGTTACTTATGCAATTCACCTGTTCTAGTTAATCTATGAATCTGCTCATCTTTGTGATAGAAACATAGAAACAGAGAAAATTGGAGCAAGAGGAGGACATTCGGCCCTTTCTTCACTGCCTGTAGTACCTGCATGTTTATATTCAGTGACTGGTGTACAAGAACACCCAGGTCTCGTTGCACTTCCCTTTTTCCTAATCTGATTCAATTGAGATAATAATCTGCCTCCTTGTTCTTGCCACCGAAGTGGATAACCTCACATTTATTTACATTATACTGTATCTGCCATGCATCTGCCCACTCACTCAACCTGTACAAGTCACCCTGCTACCCCTTAGAATCCTCTTCACAGTTCACACTGCCACCCAGCTTTGTGTCATCTGCAAATTTGCTAATGTTACTTTTAATTTCATCATGAAAATCATTAATATATATTGTAAATAATATATATTGTATTGCGGCCCCAGCACCAAGCCTTGTGGCACTCCACTCGCCACTGCCTGCCATTCTGACAGGGACCCATTTGTTCCTACTCTCTGTTTCCTGTCTGCCAACCAATTCTCTATCCATGTCAACACCCTACCCCCAATACCATGTGCTCTAATGTTGCCTACTAATCTTCTGTCTGGTTCCTTATCAAAGGTTTTCTGAAAGTCCAGATACAATACATCCACTGGCTCTCCTTCATCCATTTTACTTGTCACATCCTCAAAAAATAGCAAAAGATTAGTCAAGCAGGATTTTCCCTACATAAATCCATGCTGACTTGGATCAATCCTTTTACTCCTCTATCCAAATGCGCCATTATTACTTCTTTAATAATTGACTCCAGAATCTTCCCCACCACCGATGTCAGGCTAACTGGTTTATAATTCCACATTTTCTCTCTCGCACCTTTCTTGAAAAGTGGGACAACATTAGCTACCCTCCAATGCACAGGAACTGTTCCTGAATCTATAAACATTGGAAAATGATCACCAATGCGTCCACAATTTCGTCCTTGAGTACCCTGGGATGCAGACCACCAGGCCCTGGAGATTTATCAGCCTTCAGTCCCATCAGTCTACCCAATTCTTTTTTTTTGCCCAATGCAAATCTCTTTCAGTTCCTCTGTCTCCCTAGATCCTCTGTCCTCTAGTACATCTGGGAGATTATTTGTGTCTTCCTTAGTGAAGACAGAACCAAAGTACCTGTTCTGCTATCTCCTTGATCCCCATAACAATTTCACCTGTTTCTACCTTCAAGGGACTCACATTTGTCTTTATTAATCTTTTTTTCTTAACATACCTAAAGAAGCTTTAACTATCCTTCTTTATATTCTTGGCCAGCTTATCCTCATACTTCATCGTTTCACCCCGTATTGCCCTTTTTGTTATCTTCTGTTGTCCTTTGAAAGTTTCCCAATCCTCTGGCTTCCCGCTAATCTTTGCTATGTTATACACCTTTTCTTTTAGTTTTATTCTATCCCTAAATTCCCTTGTCAGCCCTGGTTGCCTCTTACTTCCGTTAGAATCTTTCTTCCCATTTGGAATGAAATGATCCTGCATCTTCTGGATTATGCCCAGAAATTCCTGCCATTGCTGTTCCATTCTTGCTAGGATCCTTTTCCAGTCGACCTTGGTCAGCTCTTCTCTCATGCCTTTATAGTCCCCTTTGTTCAACTGCAACACTGACACTTCCGATTTAACCTTCTCCCTCGCAAATTGCAGATTAAAATTTATCATATTATGGTCACTACCTCCTAATGGTTCCTTTACCTTGAGTTCCCTTATTAAATTTGGTTCATTAGACAACACTAAATCGAGAATTGCCTTCTTTCTCTCGTCGGCTCCAGTACAAGCTGCTCTCAGAATCCATCTCAGAGACACTCTACAAACTCCCTTTCTTGGGGTCCAGAACCAACCTGATTTTCCCAGTCTACCTACATATTGAAATCTCCCATAACCACAGTGGCATTACCTTTGTTGCGTGCCAATTTTAACTCCTGCTGGTACTTGCACCCTATATCCAGGCTACTGTTTGGAAGGCACTAACTCCCATTAGTGTACTCCTGTGCTCCAAGCTTCCTTCCCTTCCTCATTGTCACCCACCTTCTCTCTTCCAGTATCTTTGGCGTAACGATCTCGCTGTAGGTCCTGTCCAGGGAACTCTCATTTTTCCGGATGATCCTGAGGTCATCTAGTGGCCTCTCCAGTGCCCCAACATGGTCCTTCAGTAGCTGAACCTGGACACACTTTCCACAGTGGTGGCAGCCAGAGGCACCTCCTACATCCTGCAAGCATCGCACTGAATCAGCTTACCTGTCATTTCTTCACTGTGTCTCATCCTCTCCAACATTTGGCGTAGTCTCCTCCCTCAGCCTCCTCGCCGAAGACTCTGATATGAGAAACTGGAGCTACGACAGGGTACCTACATGATCACAGATAAAATGTGTAAACTGTGCAGAAAATATCAAAGGTCAGAATTTAACCATGGCTGCTGAAGCTGTAAAGCAGCAGATCAACAAACCATGCCACTGTGCCATAATTTGTCTTCCAGATTATCCATTTCTCCTTTTCTCCCATAAGAAACTACTTGGTCATCTTAAAGCCCACACCGAACTGTCAAAGTCTATAAGTCAAGCCTGCCTCACCTCCTTGGGGATAGTAGTTATAATGGCTATCTATGATCTCTTGTATGACTTCAGCATTCATTTTTGCATTGGTGCAGCTCATATGGCTTAACCCAGTATCTTCTATTTCTTTGTTCTCTGGAAGTACGATAGTGTTATATCAGTGCGGATGTGCAAGCTGTTAATGTTTATTAGTTTAATGAGGCAAATAATGGCTCTTTAGTTGTCATTCAGTGCTGGGTTGACTTTTTTGGTGCAGGGCCTGAATATTCCCATAATGACAAACATACTCTGTCTTCCTATTCAACAAATAAAACAGGACGCAATAGACTTTTAAACTTATGAAGTAGTTTTTGATGGTGGATCTCTAACAACAGTTATAGATACATCTCATTTAACATACAATACAATACAAAACAATGCAATTTATTTGTTGTCATTTGAACCCAGAGGTTCAAACGAAATTTGGTTTCTGCAGTCATACAAACACGAAGAAGAACCAAGACACAACACAATTTACATGAACATCCCGATGTCAGAGTCAAAGCCTCCGGCGGGCGATGGTTAATAAGTCCTGCGGCAATTATAAAGCCGCGCCGGGTGATGCAAGGCCGTTGGAGTTGGAGCCCCCGGCGGGCGCTAACAAGTCCCGCGGCCATTTAAAGCCGTGCGGGGCGATGATGTAAGGCCCCTCTCCAGGTCATCCTCAACCCCGCAACTCGGGCGGAAAAGTCGCCATTGCGGAAGCCCCGAAAAGCGGTCTCCCAGCGGTCTTTCTTACAGTTTGGCTTTCTTCCCAACCAATTGTTCAACCGCTTTTGATTGCAACATGCGCCTTAATTTAGTTCAACAAAGAAACTGATAAGTTTCTAAAGAACTTGTCAGTGTCACCGTCCACCGGGCCGGCGGTTGGAGCCTCCGAATCTTCTGGGTTGGGTCGCAGCAGAGCGCCACCACCGCTCCTCCCGCTCCGAACTCGGCCAGCTCCATGATGGTAAGTCCGAATTTCATATCACAGTGATAGACACAAAAAGCTGGAATAACCATTCAGACAGCATCTCCGGAGAAAAGGAATAGGTGATGTTTCGGGTCGAGACCCATCTTCAGACTGAGAGTCAGGGGAAAGGGAAACAAGAGATATAGACGGTGTTATAGAGAGATATAGCACAAATTAATGCAAGATATGTAAAAAGGTAACGATAATAAAGGCAGCATGCCATTGTTAACTATGGGCTAGGTGAAAACGTGGCACAGAAAATTAGACTTAACAAGTCTCTCTACACATACAGATTACAGTGATTTGGTCAAACAATATAGGAAAATAAAAGCTGGGTATCATGTGTAGAAGAAAAAATGGAATATAATGTATACGGAGTGAGACAGAGTAAAATAGGAGGCGGTTTCCATTGCCTATAACATCAAGTGTGTAGGAAAGAACTGCAGATGCTGGTTTAAATCGAAGGTAGACACAAAATGGTGGAGTAACTCAGCGGGACAGGCGGCATCTCTGGCGAGAAGGAATGGGTGACGTTTCGGGTTGAGACCCTTCTTCAGACTTTGCTTCCTGTGACTTCAGTGAATTGGAGAGTGAAATGTCGCAGACCCAAGGTATGCATTAATGAATGAACATGTGGTGCACTTTAATAGTTGCCAAAACCCAAATGTTTCCCATCCTATTCACCATCCCCCCTCACCCCCTCAACACCCCTCCAAGGATGGTTCTGAACCTACTGATGCAGACAATTGAAACTCAACCCCTGATCGAAGGACACTATGCACTATTTTAATAATGTGCAGCAGGGGAGCGAAGAATTAGAATGAGACTGTAAGCAATAACAAGCAAAATAACACGCATGACAGAATGACACAGGAATTACATTACAAGAAGGCCGTCAGTAATTTATACAGCTGACAAAGGATTCTCATACTTAGTTTCTTTCTCACTATGGATACTGCTCACATGCTATGTATTTCCAAATGTTTTTGTATATATTTCAGAAATCCAACGTCTGTATTAATTTGGTTTTGAACTACTGTCGTTCCTTTCATTTTCGAGACATGCCCGGGCACTTTGAATGAGATATGAGAAAGAAAACAATTGAATACGTCTAGCCAATATCAGCCAAAAACTGAGTCAAAGGTGGATTGTAAGGAAAGATTTAAAGGAAAAGTGGATGATTGAGAAGCAGAGAGAAATTTCAAAGTGTGACAAATGTGGCTCAAGGGTCAGTCTTTAACAATGATCAAAGAAGGGAGGAGGGGCAGGAACAAAGGGTTGGAGTCAGAGGGATATAGAATTCATGGTCACTGAATGCAGAGAATGTGGTCTGGACCAGAGACAATGAGTTTATTGCTCTGTATGTTCAATTTAAGAGTGGATAATCTTTGCAACAATGGGTGCTGATGAAAGAGACCGTTGGCACATTGCCGGTTGAAGTGTGAGAGGAACTGATTAGATATTTAAATCCCCCAGAGTCATAGAATCATAGAGCATGGAGACAGGCCCTTCAGCCCAACGTCCATGCTGACAAAGATGCTCCACCTATGCTGCAGTAAAACCCTTGACCTCAATTTTACTTGCAAGCGTTTTTAAAGATACAGCATGAAACAGGCCCTTTGGCCCACCGAGTCCACACCAACAAGCAATCACCCATAACCTAATGCTATCTTATTCTGTAAACATTGTAATGGTTAACATATCTATAAAAGTTACAATAGACAATAGACAATAGACAAAAGCTGCAGGAGTAGGCTACTCGGCCCTTCGACCCAACACCACCATTCACTGTGATTATGGTTGATCATCCACAATCAGTACCCCGTTCCTGCCTTCTCCCCATATCCCCTGACTGCTATTTTTAAGAGCCCTATCTAGCTCTCTCTTGAAAGCATCCAGAAAATTGACCTCCACTGCCCTCTGAGGCAGAGAATTCCACACATTCACAACCCTCTGTGTGAAAAAGTTTTTCCACATCTCCGTTCTAAATGGCTTACCCCTTATTCTTAAACTGTGGGCCCTGGTTCTGAACTCCCACAACATCGGGAACATGTTTCCTGCCTCTAGCATGTCCAAACACATAATAATCTTGTATGTCTCAATAAGATACCCTCTCATCCTTCTAAATTCCAGTATACAAGCGCAGCCGCTCCATTCTATGAACATATGACAGCCCTGTCATCCATGGAATTAACCTCGTGACCCTACGCTGCACAACCTCAATAGCAAGAATGTCCTTCCTCAAATTTGGAGACCAAAAACTGCACACAATACACCAGGTGCGGTCTCACTAGGGTCCTGTACAACTGCAGGAGGACCTCTTTGCTCCTAAACACAATTCCTCTTGTTATGAAAGCCAACATGCCATTCACTTTCTTCACTGCCTGCTGTACCTGCATGCTTACTTTCAGTGACTGATAAACAAGGACCCCAGATCTCGTTGTACTTCCCCTTTTCCAAACTTGACACCATTCAGATAATAATCTGCCTTCCTGTTTTTGTCACCATAGTGGATAACCTCTCATTTATCACATTAAACTGGATCTGCCATGCATCTGCCCACTCATCCAACCTGTCCAAGTCACCCTGCATCCTCAGCATCCTCCTCACAGTTTACACTGCCACCCTGCTTGGTGTCATCTGCAAATTTGCTAATGTTACTTTTAATCCCTTCATCTAAATCATTAATGAATATTGTAAATAACTGCGGTCCCAGCACCGAGCCTTGCGGTTCCCCACTAGCCACTGCCTGCCATTCTGAAAGGGACCTGTTAATCCCTACACTTTGTTTCCTGTCTGCCAACCAATTTTCTATCCATGTCAGTACCCTACCCCCAATACCATGTGCTCAAATTTTGCCCACTAATCTCCTTTGTGCGTGATGAAATGCTTTCTGAAACTCCAGGTACACTACATCCACTGGCCATTTTCCTAGTTACATCCTCAAAAATTCCAGAAGATTAGTCAATCATGATTTCCCCTTCATAAATCCATGCTGACTCAGACTGATCCTGTTCCTGTTAATCAAATGTGCTGCTATTTCATCTTTTCCATATATTCCATATTTCATCTATTTCATAATTGACTCCAGCATCTTCCCCACCACCGTTGTCAGGCTAACTGGTCTATAATTCCCTGTTTTCTCTCTCCCGCCTTTCTTAAAAAGTGGGATAACATTAGCTACTCTCCAATACACAGCAACTGATCCTAACTCTGTAGAACATTGGAAAAATGATCACCAATGCGTCCACGATTTCCAGAGCCACTTCTTTATGTACCCTGGGATGCAGACCATCAGGCCCTGGGGATTTATCAGCCTTCAGTCCCATCAGTCTACCCAACACCATTTCCAAGTGAAATATGAGGTGCTGCTCCTCCAATTTGCAGTGGGACTCACTCTGGCCATGGAGGAGGCCCAGGACAGAAAGGTTGGATATGGAATGGGGGGGGGGGGGGTTGAAATTTTGATCTACCGGGAGATTGGGTTGGTTATTGCGGACCATGCGGAAGTGTTGGGTGAAATGATCGCCCAAATTGGAGGAGCAGCACTTGTATTTCGCTTGGATAGTTTGCACCCCAGCGGTATAAACATCGACTTCTCCAATTTCAGGTAGTCCTTGTTTTCTCCCTCCTTCCCCTCCTCTTCCCAGCTCTCGCACAGCCTACTGTCTCCGCCTCTTCCTTTTTTCTTCCCCCCATCCCCCCCCCACCCCCACATCAGTCTGAAGAAGGGTCTCGACCCGAAACGTCACCTATTCCTTTGCTCCATAGATGCTTCCTCACCCGCTGAGTTTCTCCAGCAATTTTTGTCTGCTATATTATTGTTACTGACTTATGTAATTTTAATGCTCTCATGCTGCTGTCCTGATGTGAGCAGCAGTGTAAGAAAGACTATTCCAGCTGTTTTTTTTCTACCAACACCTGGAGTTTCACGAGAGGTACAAACAGTAACTGAGTGTTTGCTTGATGTATGCATTTGGTTAGTTCTGTACTGCACCACTGGGTGGAGTGCCCCTCCATTGTACAAAACTGACACCTTTTATTCACTGAAAGCTTGCACATCTGAAGCTGCAATCTATTTATTCATTGTCCTGGATAGAGCTGGATGGTGTGGGAAATTAAATGATGAATAGCTGTCATGAAGGTACGGAGGTGGTGGGCAAACATTACGCAGCATTTAACTGTTAAAGGAAGTGTGCTTATTTTCAAAGTTCATTTGGATTTCTAGGAGTATGTATAACAGGGATTTTTTTTAATGACTAGTCAGTTTATTTCTATGAACATAGATGTTGTAAAACAGAAATGAGTTGTTTTCAATAAAATATGGATTTCAGTTGGCATATACTTTTAGAAAGAAGTACCTCTGAATATTATTTACTACAATAATATAAATTTACAGCACGAGGAGCAGAAAATCTATAAAAGGAAAATAAAAATTGCTGCTGGGTATGGTAATTGGGATCCATTTTAATAAGGAACAACTGGCTTGATTAGGGATTCTCTAGAGAATGATTGTGAAGAAAAATATGTTCACACGAGACAAAGACCAAGTTCTGCCACTGTATAGGCCAGTTATTTAGCGCAACATGACTTGCAGGCATTACAGTATTTATTTTGGGAACACATTAAATGCACAGTATGCTATGCAGCACTTCGTGTTTAAAAGAGCCAAAAAATAAAGGAAATAGGGATCTATATTGTCCTTAGTGTATAACTATGTGTTCCTTGTTTGCTAAACGTCTCACACCAGGCAGTGAATCTGAATAGTGTCGATACAGAGTGGTTGTATGGTAGATTCCATGATTAATCAGTGAAATTCCATCCTCTAGCATCACTCACTGCCCTCTTGTGATGTAAGACCAGACGTACACTGCATTGAAAAGTCAAGACACACACCACACATACACCTACAAATTCTGCTGAAAGCAGAGGAGGGAGATCGGCTCATTTAGCAGAAGAATTTCCTTTGACATTTCCAGATTACGCAGCTCGACACTGGTTCTCTGCTGACTTACTGAGTGTGCAGCGAGGCAGTCTCAGCCTTCATTTGTCGCAATGTCTGAGTTTATTTTAGCTTTGGTAACAATATCAGGATTATTCCCTATCGCCAAGGCTGTATCAGTTCTAGTTGATAAAGGTAAGGATACTTTATTTACTGCATTGATATTTAAAAGAAGTCTCTGGTAAACTTGTACATTTTTACACAATGCCATTTATGACTATGTGGAGCATCGCTGTATTCTATCAGTCAGTAGAGCTTGTGTTACTGTGCTTAATTACTGCATCTAGTAACCCTTGAGTGACTATCTTGTGAAAGGATGGTTATTGCATTTCTAGCTTAAAAGCAGGCAGCATCTGGTAAGGAGAGTGATGTGATATGCTTCAGCTGCAGGAACTGTTTTTTGTGTTGAAGTTTAGTGCATTTGACTTTAAATCTGTGCTACTGCCAACCCCCCAAACCCCTGAACCCACCTCCCCACCCTGGCGGACTGTTGACTTTCTTTTGTAATTTCTCCTAAGCATTATCGTAATACTTAATCTTGCTACGTTGAGTAATTAATATTCTTGCTGTCGCCTCGGCTACTGAATTTCCTTGATTATATGATTTGTGCTCTGTACTGAGAGGGGAAGCATCAGAAGCCGAACTTGTATTGTTTTCCACGTCATTGCATTTTTGTCTCCCTATGTGCTCTATAAAATTGTGCCATGCAAGTGTTTATATTAAAAGTATTCATAAAGTAATTCCCTGACAATAGAAGCTGCTTTTAAAAGTTTGACTCCATGACTTTACGTTGTATCTTGCCCTTGGGTGCAACATGTTAAGATATAGCAAATCTTATTACATAACAACAACAAAAAAATCTAGGAATTCATGCGGTTCCTGTCATTTCCGCTATTTCTCTAAACTATATGGTTTGTGTTATGTACTCGGAAGAAGCCATCAAGAAGCATGCTCATTCTCTTTGTGGTGCCTCGAAAGAAAACAATTGCATTCACTTTCCCTGTGAAATACATACCTTCCAAACTGAAGTTTAGAAATAATGACTTTGTATTTATCGTACAGTATTTACATGTTAGATAAACTGCAGTTTGAATAAAAGCTTTTTGTGTACTACAGCTTGTTGGATATTACTTTACTTCCATATTTATGATGACAGGGTTTTCTCTGTGCATTTATTTATTTTTTTAAATCATTTTTTCAAAAAAATGAAATAAATAAACTTACCCGTAACTTTCTGTAATTTTGGCGTGGGTTTAATAGGTGATTTGTATTAATTAACAACATACTCTCAGGCTTTTGCAGTTATCACTAGAGAAAGTAGAGAGAGTTAAAAAAAGATCTGTTGGGAATGTGTCATTTTAAAAATAAATTCATATATTTACACTATTTTATCTATATATGGTACTGTATTTTCAAATACAAATGCTGATGTTTTTCAAGGTCAGATATAGCATTGATTGTTTTCTTTAACACACAATTTTACTTTGCTGTCTTTAAAATGTATACCTCTAAAAAGAAACGCAAACAGGACCTAATTAAATGCTAGAATTACTATGAGACTTTCAGAGTTCATTAAAAGAGAGAAAAAAAGTGTCAAAAACTATAATAGATAACAAACACTTTCCATTAACTCAACAACCGATATTTTAAAGGGCTAAGCAGTCTGGCTTCCATGTTTTCAAATCTAAATTATATTTTTACAATACTTTTAAAATGTAATACTTAAAGTGGATGTTGGCCGGGGAGGTAGTGCTGTTATACCTATTTTGCTGAAATTTAAACTGAGCCATGAATAATGTTTCAGCACAATTGAGCACCTTCTAATTGGAAAAAGGTATCCATTGTAAAAGGCATTGTGATGAGTTTGTGAAACATAAATCTGTGCCCACATTGGAGAGAGAATCCATTATCTAGTCATTAATAATGATGATTATTGAAACTGAGGCTATAATCTGCAATACATTCTTTAAATCTGTAGTTCTATCTTCCCAAAGCCTGTCTTTGGAGAAAAAAAGAGAAGCATATTGGAGTGAGGAACATGCGACGGTGAGGTAGATGTGTTGTAATCTCTCACTAGCTATTCTTTTAATGTGGCTGACAAAAGAGGAGTAGAATGTATCAAAGATCCAATGCAAACATATTTTTAACAAATTCATATCAGGGGCAGTAAGTTTTATCTTTAAATAAATACTCAATTTATAACATATCAGTAATGGTTTAAATACTAATAAATCTGATGATTTGTTGCCTCAGAATAACTCTTTCTTTTATTTTGTTAACGGTGTTTGAGATGTTGTTTGGTGAACACAAATTCTTTGAAAATCTGAAAATTCTCCAAGGTAGTTGAAAGAACTTGGGTTTAATTTCCACCACCTCCAACGAGATCCCACCACTAGCCACATTTTCCCATCTCCACCCCTTTCCACCTTCCGCAGAGACCGTTCCCTCCGGAACTCCCTGGTTAACTCATCCCTTCCCACCCAAACTGCCCCCTCCCCGGGTACGTTTCCCTGCAACCGCAGAAGATGCAACAACTGTCGCTATACCTCCCTCGACTCTGTCCAGAGACCCCAACAGTCCTTTCAGGTTAGGCAGATGTCCACTTTCACCGCCTCCAACCTCATCTACTGTATCTATTGTTCAAGATGTGGACCCGTATACATCGGCGAGACTAAACGCAGACTGGGCAATCGTTTAGCAGAACACCTTCGCTCAGCCTGCCTGAACTAACCTGATCTCCTGTTTGCTGGACATTTTAATTCTCCTACCCATTACTGCACAGACCTTTCAGTCCTCGGGTTCCTCCATTGTCAGAGTGAGGCTAAATGCAAATTGGAGGAACAGCACCTCATATTTTGCTTTGGCAGCTTGCAGCCCAATGGTATGAAAATTGATTTATCTCACTTCAGGTAGCCCCGTCATTCCCTCTCTCTCTATCCCTCCACCAACCAAGTCGCACTAGCTTCTCATTTTCACCCGACAAACAGCTAACAATGATGTAAATCATTACCTTTTTGCATATCTTTCATTCATTGTTCTTTATCTCTCCACATCACCGTCTATATCTCTAATTTCCCTTATCCATAACCAGTCTGAAGAAGGGTCTCGACCCGAAACGTCACCCATTCCTTCTCTACAGAGATGCTGCCTGCCCCTCTGAGTTACTCCAGCTTTTTGTGTCTATCTTCAGATTAAAACAGCATCTGCAGTTCCTTCTTACACATCTTGGGTTTAATAATATCAGTTTTTTTTAAAACAGTGCACGAGACTAATGTTGACTTTGAATAAAAATGTAAAATTGATGATATCAATTGATTTCCATGTCTATTGAAGTAAAAGTAAATGTACTTTTATCTTTGACACAGCTCATTGACTTTTCACTTGTGCTCTTATGTATATTGTGGTACTTTTGCAGAATATTAAATAGTTACTGAATTACTCCTGCATTTTATGTAAAATGTGCATCTTGTAAAATTTGACATAAAAATATCATGCATAGACTTAAACATAAAGTAATATCCTTATCTGATTATATAATAAATAAGTAGATGTAATTGGTTGAAAACACAAAGTGATCTTAAAATAACTATAGACACATTTAGTAATTATAAGAAACATTTTCAGAAGGTCATGCAGCAGAATGTTTACAATAACACATGTGAGTCATGCTATTATCCATTTCTATTTAAGCCTTACAGTGTTCAATGAACACTTGACAGAGCAACTAAACAATTGCTTCCCAAATCTATCGCTGCTGAAACAGCCAACAGGAGGTGCAAGAGAGGAGAGCAACGTGATTGATATTGCAGTTTCACTTTTGTCCCCTTGAATAGGAATAGAGTTATCAGACACAAAACAGGATACCAAGTATGTGAGAATTATAAAGGGGTGTGTAGGGAGCAAAACAATGTTGTTGTGCCACACCTGCAATTTCTGCAAATGGTGGTTTACTTTCACAAATATGAAGTACTAAGACTGGAAAATAAAAGTGGCGATTTTTTAGAAGTTCCACAGGATGAATAGACCAAATGAAAAAACATGGAGCCCTCAGGGCTATATGCAGTGCAAAGGCTAATAAATTAAGGCTGTGTTTATATTTTTTTAATGTAAATGACTGTTAATTTTAGAAAACATATTATAATAATATAAGCTTTCCATTGCTCTGAAAACATACAAAGGATTAAGGTGAGGTTTATCCTTAAACCTATGAAAATACTATATCAGATGACTAACTGCCGAAGTTAGCCATCCAAACCTTACAAGATAAGCACTGCGCCACTGCTTGTTACCAGTGGTGAACTGTCTGTGCTCACCAATGGGTCACGTGGTAAATATATGTTTAAAGTTTAGTAAATCTGAGTGTTATTCTGATATTAAAATACCTTCACATAGTGATAAGTGGTAGTGCTTTGAGTAGAGGCTTTTATGATGTGATACATGTGGGTGAGCCAGAAAAATCCCCGCCTTTGATATATTAAGAATTATATTAACTATATGTCAACTTGGACCTATGGACGCTGTGGGTAGCCACTTGTTAAATCTGTCAAAAGCGTTGTAAATCCCCTCCATTCCTCTGCTAATCAAAAATATTAAAATATTAAAAATCAATGAAACAATTAAACAAACCACTCCAAACACTGGAACAATTACAAACAACTAACTAAATTAACGTTAAAAAAAAGTTTATTACTTACTCTTGCCCATTCTACCTGTTCCTCGCCATTGTAATGAATAGCCACAAATTAAGCAAGCAGGTTTCCCAATATAAGTGTAGGGGAGTTACAGCGCCTTTGAGCTCCATGAGAAATCCAGTGTCAGAACACAGTGAGGTAATTGTCAACAGAAATTGGTCAACAAATGCGGAACATCCATGTTCAAGTAGGAAATCTGAACGTGGCACATGAGGAAAGGAATGTACATAGCATTTTGGCATGGTATTGCCGGCATCTCGCAACGTCTTTTGTATTTTTTTTAGTTTGATTCATTGTCAGCTCCCGCTTCCAAATTTGAGGCTTACTCCGCAGAAATATTCGAGGTTAGCCTCGATGCAGCTTCTCTGTTTTCCATTACTGTGGATTCCTCCCTGCAGTTTAAATGCGATAGATTACATTTCTCCCCAGTCCTCAGGCGACTGGATCTGCAATCTAAATTCACCATGGGAAATGTAACCTGTTGGAACAAACTGCCACCTAGTGTGGTAAGTGTAGACTTGATTGAAAATTACAAATCAGAAAAAATCTCAAACTTTGCAAAAGCAGAAAATATTTATCTGTTGCCAAGGTGAAGTGGATATAATATCTGGCCATGTCCTAGACATATGAATGAATGACAGGTGGTGGCAATATGTGCTGCAGGCACTTTGTCTTTCTTACCTCCTGTGTGATCAGGAATTAAATCCAGCAATTGCTCCTGAAATTGTAGCTTTTTGTACACTGTGTAATCTTTACACTGTAATATGTCTAATCCCAGTGGCTGTTGAAAGGAAATGAGATGCTGGTGGTGACCAAGGCAAAATGGTTCTATTCTGCACTGTCAATGGCTTTTGGGTGCAGTATCTATCATTTTCCCTATTACTGCAGTAACTCAGCAGGACAGGCAGCATCTCTGGAGAGAAGAAATGGGTAACGTTTCGGGTCAAGACCCTTCTTCATCTCCGGAGATGCTGCCTGTCCCGCTGAGTTACTCTATCATTTTGTGTCTATCTTTGATTTAAACAAGCATCTGCAGTTCCTTTCTACACATTCTGTAATTTGCCTCATTGCTGACTGACTGATTTCTACCTGGCTGGTTAATTATAAGTGCTCTGAATACTTATAAACAGAAATAATTATAATCACCAGTTCAATTTTTGGATGGTTGCAGTTACTTGTTCTGGTATCCATATTTTGTTCTGCAATGTGCTTCATATTACAGGCTTGGACATTTGTCTGCTCACTGAGGGAGCAAAATAAATCCCTTTGCTCACAATGAATGGTGGTGCTGGCTCGAAGGGCCGGATGGCCTACTCCTGTACCTATTGTCTATTGTCTATTGTCTATTGTCTGTTGTCTGTTGTCTTTTGTCTTTTGTCTATTGTCCAACCCATCAGTTTGTGTGCATTTATTATAGTTGTGGTATTTTCTTGGTCCTGCAACACCTCCTGAATACTCAATAAATTACATTAGCATAAGGTATTTTCAGAAAAAGTAATTAAATGGTTCCCATTACTTCACAATTCCTTAACCCCCTTTGGGAACATCGTTAATAACATACATGAACTGATTTAATCCGTGATACTAACCATGTATTTATAATGTCTGTGATTTATCCCTGCCCTTGTCCCATAAAGGTTTCCTCAAAACATCTCTTTAGATTGCCCCTTCATTCAGTTCCTTTACTGGCTGTCATTGTCATTGTAAACCACTATTGGATGGTTTCTACATGATATGAACTGTTTAAATATAAATTACTATTAACGGTTATATATTACCAATGGGACTACCCCTTTAAAGTCTTTCTTTGATTATAAAGTTCCGTCGAAAGCCCTGAACTCATAAAAAGGCACAATATAAATCTATAGTGTAGGAAGGAACTGCAGATACTGGTTTAAACTGAAGATAGTCACACAATGCTGTAGTAACTCAGCGGGACAGGCACCATCTCTGGAGAGAAAGAATAGGTTACGTTTCGGTTCAAAGAAGGGTCTCGTCACCCATTCCTTCTCTCCAGAATGCTGCCTGTCCCGCTGAGTTACTCCAGCTTTTACAATACAATACAATACAATACAATACAATACAATACAATACAATACAATACAATAATACTTTATTAGCCTAGTATGTTTTGCAACATATGAGGAATTTCATTTGCCAAGTCAGTCATACAAATAAAAAGCAACAGAACACACAAAATACATTTTAACATAAACATCCATCACAGTGACTCCTCCACATTCCTCACTGTGATGGAAGGCGAAAAAAAGTTCAATCTGTTCCCTTCTTTGTCCTCCAGCGGTCGGGGGCCTCGAGCCTCCCGTTGACGGGACGATCTTACTCCCGTAGCCGGTGGTGGGCCTCCTCGTCGGGGCGATCAGCTCCTGCATCGGTGGGAATCTCAGCTCCCCTACACCGGGCGATCTGACGCCGGGTCGTGGCTGCTCGAAAGTCATGCGGCTTCCGGAGCCCCCGAGACTGCAAGCCCTTGATGGTAAAATCCACAGCCCGTGGTTGGAGCGATCCCAGGCAAGGAATCGCCTCCGATGGCAAGTCCACGCCCTGCTGTGGGGCTCAAAGTCTGTCCCGAGCAAGGCCTCCAGCTCCATGATGTTAGGCCATAGAGCGCCCAGAGATACGACCCAAAAAAACAATTGCATCTCCGGCAAGGTAAGAGGCTGAAAAAAAAGTTTCCCCCTCCCCCCCCCTCCCCTCCCCCTCCCCCCTCCCCTCCCCCTCCCCCCTCCCCTCCCCCTCCCCCCACATAAAACAAACCAGAGAACATTTACACAAACTTTTAAAACACATTAAAATAACAACAAAAAGACAAAAACAACAGACAGACTGTTGGCGTGGCTGCCAATCGTTCGGCGCCCCTGGTGGTATCCAGCTTTTTGTGTCTATCTACAATATAAATCTATATCTTTCCTTTTTGCCTTTTTTTGAACTGTATGGAGCTGTTCAACTTGACATAGAGACTGAGAATTATATCCATGTCAAAATTATGAAACAATTACACTAAATAGCTTTCTTTGGAATCTTATGATTGAAGATCTGGAGGGATTTTTCCTTTTTTTTTCAAGTTATTTATCTCCAACTCATTTATTTAGATGTGTGCCTATCACTGATAAGGCCAATGTTTTCCATCCATTCCAATTTATATCTATATAAAGGTGTGTTGATCCATCCTCCTGAATAGCTGCAGCCAGTAAAGGTACACCTACACAGCTGCTGGTAAGGAATTCCATGATTTTGAGGCAGTAATGATGAAGGGATGGTGATGTACTTCCAAGTCAGATTGCTGTGCACCTTGAACAGTAACATAGAGGTGATTGTGTTTTCTTGCCCTCGCTGTTCTTGCTGGTAGAGATTTCAGGTTTGTATGGAAGAAGGTTCGGCAAGGAACTGGAGTGCATTGCACTCCATCCTCTGCAGTGAAAGGAATGGATGTTTAGGCTTATCAATTTGCCTCATCTTTGGGCACATTGCCATCACTACAACACTGCTGTTTCCAGAGCAATGAGTTATATGATGGCGTTTTAGTGCTCCAGATGATTGGAAGTGCAAAATAAAAAAAACATATGCTACAACTGTCACTAGGTCACTAGGGGCGCCGCATTGAAGGCAGCCTCTGCCTACAGTCCGTTTGTAAATCTTTTTTTTTTCCGTCAGTTTTAAAGTTCGTTTTGGGGAATCTATAACTTTTCTATGTGGGGGAAGACGGTAGCGTAAGGGGAAAACTGTTTCCCAGTCGCTTCCTGGCGGGGACGCGACTATTTTCCGAGTCACGTCCTCTCCCCCTCCTCGCGGCCTACCACCTGGATTGGCATGGCCTTTCCTGCCGGGGACCAGACCAGAGCTTCAACAGCGGCGACACAGCGCTGGAGTCACCACGGAGAGGGCGATGCTTACCTGGAACTCCGTTTGGAGCTCCGGAGCGTTGGGCCGCTGCTCCAACATCGCTAAGCTGTGGTTTGGAGACCTTCCAGCGCGGCCGGCGCTGAACAACATCACGGAGTTCTGGGGCCCTTTGCCGAGGGCCGCCAGTGTTGCATCTCCACCCAGCACGGCCTGCAGACTTCGCGAGCCGCGGAGGTGCCGGAATCTGATGTCCAGGCCGCTGAGGAGGTCCTCCAGTCGTGACGTCGGACTTCCATCACCCCGGCGAGCGGGCCTGTACATCGGGCTGCCCGGAGCGGCGAGAGCGGGGGGACCACTGGAGGACAACAGAGGAGGATGACTAAATTTTTGGAGCTTTCCCTCACAGTGGGAATTTGATCCCGCTCTGTGGGCATGTCTGTGTTAAAAAAAAAACTATCGTGTCCTGTGCTCTTTATTATTTATTTGTATGGCTATATGGAGACCACACATTTCACTGTACCAATTAGTACATTTGACAAATAAATGTATCTTGTATCTTGTATCTTGTACAAGGACCTCTTTGGATGAAATGGTGTACACTATCATGCATGGCCATCTTAACTGCCATCTTTCTAATTGAGCATGCTCATTCTTCCAGGTGTGATAGCAAAGAATATCTAATTGACCAGTTAATAAGGATTGTGTGAAAGTGGTGTATTTGAGAGGATTTTATCTTTTTTTTAGTTGGGCTGTAACTGAGGCATGGAAATGATCAAGAGGTAACAATTAGCATTGGAGATGGGGGTGGGCTGCGGTTGGAGAAAAATCAAGAAGTGGTCAATTTTTGGGTTTATTTATTCAAGAATGTATTTTGTACTTTGTCAACTTATACATGCAGTGCTTTTAAACACACTACTGATGGAATAGCTCACACTATATTCTTTATAATTGGTGGTTCCTAATAAGTTCTGATGTGCCTAGCACTCAGAAAACACATACCATAGCACGTTTTCATGTTGCATGTTTGCCTTATATCAGGATATTCATTCTGGGAGACACCTCGTTACACCAAGTAGATTATTTAAACTTCCACTAAATGCATTTTAGTTAGCTCATTACTTTATGTTAAGACTAAAGTATAGCATTGTCCCATTATAAGCCACAGTATAAATAATGATCCTATGTTTCATGCGAGAAATCTGTAGCATTCATAATTAAAATATTTGCCATTACTATAAATACTTCCATGCTGTGCGAACATAATTATTAAAAATGTGAATTATTTTTTTGATCATACCAAGCAGCCTCTTCTATTCTGATGTTTTAACTTCTAGGGATAGTTGGATCTACAATTAAACTAACGTAATAGGGTTTGGTTATTATCTTTTTAAGCCACGTTCTTTAAATCTTAAACAGAAAATTGATACTGAAATGTTCAGAGACTCTACCCAAAGTTATGCGGTTATTCATGAGCTTGATTTTTCCACACTTTTTGCAATTCATTTATTGTTACAAGTTACTCTCCAATGTTGGTAAAAGAGAATAATCAAACCACATATGGCAGTCTGAGGATTTTCCCACAAGAATTGTTTAACACATATTAAAATATATGCAGAAAATCAAAAATTCGACCAGAGAGATAATATTAAAGAGCATCTTCATGTAGGATCCTTTGGGAATAAAATGAATGGGAATTTTCATGGACCGTGAAATATGACAATATAATTAAGTTATCATGTTCTAGCAGCTCCTCCGGTGATATTGATGATGATGATTCCATAATTTATTGATGTTGTTAATTTGGCTGCCTAGGAGTCTTTGTGTAGAATATAGGTGTGTAGTTTTTCTCATGTCTTTGTGTTTTTTTTAACTGTAGTTTTGTAGTTTTTTATTGTTTACATATCTCTTGACCATTTTTGTCTCGGTTTGCCTTTTACCTTTTCTTTAGCACATCACACAGTTTGTTATTTCACCACTGACCATCTTCTGGTATTCATTGAAAACTAAATTCACCTGCGTTGTACTCAAAACTGATATATAAAACTTGTGTGTGGATGTGTTTCACATTGGAGCTGAGTTGAATAACTATACATCTATGTGGAAGGCACAATACATCTTTCTGGTATATCTAGATCTAACTATCTTGTTTGTGGCATATTTATTGGGGATTTTACTATTTATTGTGAAATTTATTTTCTTCTTTTATTGGATTCTGTTTTTGAAAAATGATTCTGTCCTGTAATATACTGTACATCAGCGTTTGTGAAGATGGATGGTATTCTCTGGAGGTCTGTGTTTGTGCCAGCTAGGTTGATCGAGTGAAGTGATCTGATTATTTACGACAGAGAGCCTTAAATGGCCTAGTTCATGTTTAAACCTGGCTGTCTTGGAAAGAGTGTTGAGGAGAATGAATAAATGGTATCTTTGAGCGACCTTAATAGAAAATGGTTGCTGATGCCAAAATGGCTGAGTTAAATAGACCCGTGGTAATGTGTGGATAGAAATATAACATAACTTTACATGATATTTGAGCTTGGAGTGTGAAATAAGAGGTTTTGGGAGAGACAGGGGGTGCGAGGAACTGAAAAAATGCATAAGATTAACATTACATTAAAATATAGGGAAGAGGGAAAATATAAATAATACTTTCTGGACAAGTTATGACAAAATAAAAATTTCAAAGTTGTTATTTTACCTTAGTTTAATGTTTAATGTTTGTTTTTAATGTTCAAAAATTGTGTTTAAAAAAATATATATGTATATTTAATTCAATTTTTAATTGTCTCTAAACAGCCAAAGTAAACTTTCACATATGGTAAATACCATACCCTCAACTTTGCTGGCTATGAAGGCAAGAGGGGCATGACATCAATACCTCATTGCCCAAGGCCAGTCATAATCTGATCCATGATTGGAGTGCTAGGGAGATATGTATGTAATTTCGGCTTATGGATAAGGTGGACCTCAGGTGGTAATACAATACAATACAATACAATACAATACAATACAATACAATACAATACAATACAATACAATACAATACAATACAATTCAATTTATTGTCCTTTGGACCCCTTGAGGTCCAAACGAAATGTTGTTTCTGCAGCCATACATTACAAAACAGAAAGACCCGAGACACAACACAGTTTACACAAACATCCATCACATCGTTGTGATGGAAGGCAAAAAAAACCATCTCTCCACTGCACTCTCCCCCCCATGTCAGAGTCAAAGTCAAAGCCCCCGGCTGGCGATGGCGATTGTCCCGCGGCCATTAAAGCCACGCCGGGTGATGCAAGGTCGCGCACCGGGTCTTGGTGTTAGAGCCCCCGTTGTGCGCTCACAGAGTCCCGCGGCCATTCCAAGCCGCGCGGGGCGATGGTGTAAGGCCCCGCTCAGGTGCTCTTCAACCCCGCAACTCGGGCGGGAGAAGTCGCCGTTGCGGAAGCCCCGAAAAGCGGTCACCCAGCAGGCTCCCGGTGCCGCCGTCCGCCAAACCCGCAGTCGCAGCCTCCGAATCTCCGGAGGTCGGGTGGCAGCAGTGCTCAACCACAGCTCCACCCGCTCCGGACTCGGCCAGCCCCGTGACGGTGAGTAGTCGGCAGCTCCGCAGCTGGAACCCCAGGTCGTTGCTGTTGGAGGCCGCTCCACGTTGCAGCCCCAACAACAACGGAGACCCGACAAAGAAAAGGTCGGGTCTCCCGTGCAGGGGAAAGATTTTAAAGTTACCCCCTCCCCCCCACACCACCCCCACCCCCCCCCCCACACACATACCCCAACAAAAAAAATAACAAAAACTACATAAAAACGAGACAAAAAATAATAAAACACAGACGGACTGCAGAGGCCACTGCTGACGAGAGTCGCGCCGCCCACCAAATACTGGGCAGGTGTACTGGATGGACATCATCTGGTCCAACATAACTACCTGGTTCAGGCAAAATCATAACACAATATATTGATAACTGCAACAAGGAGACTAAAATTGGATGCTTTAAAATAATAGAATAAATGGGAGCATTTTCACCAAATGACCCTCAGTTATTTTTAAAAGACCAGCTTCAAAAACCTTTTAATGGGCAATGAAAGGTGGACGGAAATTACTGCCAGCAATACGAATGTATAAAACATATTGTAACTTAATTTTTCATACTAAAGTGGGTGATTTTCTTGGAAAGTTCTTAAGAAAATGACAACAAATATGATTTTGGTATATCAATCCCATTCATAACATAATTGACAGTAACTTTTGGATTCCCTGAAAAGTTTTATGGCTATGTCAAGAGAGATAGATAAAGTTGTCAAAGTTGGTAGTTTATGTCAAAAATGACAAAGTATATGTTAGCCTTGTTTTTCACTGTAATCAATCCACAAATTTTAAGTAAATAACTGGAGAGAAAAAGCCAGCAAAATCTAAAAGAATAGACCTTAATGAGATAGGTGTGTATGGTGGAAGATAAAAGGAATAGATGAGACCCTTCTTCAGACATGACCTGAAACATCACCTATTCCTTTTCAACAGAGATGCTGCCTGTCCCACTGTCCCACTCCAGCATTTTGTCTATCTTCGGTGTAAACCAGCATCTGCAGTTCCTTCCGACACAGGAAGTGAATTATGTGTGAAAATATCTGAGGCCAATTGCAAGGAAAATATAGGTATGATCATGGGAAGGACCAACCTGAATGAAGTTTGTCAATGGACAGTCAAAATGTATAGGCTGGATGATGCTGCTACACAGTCAATGGTTCCACAGAAACCAGTTGTCTGGCAGCATGGTGGCGCTGCGGTAGAGTTGCTGCCTTACAGCGCTTACAGCGCCGGAGATTTGTGTTCGATCCTGGCTATGGGGTGCTGTCTGTATGGAGTCTGTACATTCTCCCCGTGACCTACGTGGGTTTTCTCTGATAACTTTGGTTTCCTCCCACAATCCAAAGACGTACAGGTATGTAGGTCCATTAGCTTGGTATAAATATAAAAAGTGTCCCCAGTGTAGGATAGTGTTAATGAGCAGGGATCACTGGTCGTTGTGGACGGTTTGCCAAAGGGCCTGTATCCATGCTGTATCTCTGTAACTAAACAAACAATCAGTCTGAAGAAGGTTCTCGATCTGAAATGTCACCCATTCCTCTCCAGAGATGCTGTCTGTCCCACTGAGTTACTCCAGCAATTTGTGTCTATCTTAAACAAAACTACTCTTTGAGGATCAAAATATTCCTGACTTCTGCAATTATGAATTATCACACCGAGCTCAGGAATAGGCTGAAAGTCAGATGCAGGTGCACCTGACATCTTTCTCCATGGCAGGACTTAGTATTGGGGCACATAATGGAACTTCCTGTGTGCTGAGCTGAGGGATCAGATGATAACATTGATTCTGCATTAGATCAATGCTACACATATCAGAGATAGATTAAAAAAATCAAACATGTTCATTTGTCCAGAGAAACAGATCACATTGATTAATTTCATGGAATGTCAAAATGCTCAAGCTATCAATAAAACAATCCTTGGACAGTCTAGATGGAATAGAATTTCACAGCTTTATGTGCATCTATTCATATATTTTAAGATTATCTTACACAAATAATTTGTAATCAAAATTTGTGATAACGTTTTATGTCACATCAAATTGTGAAGCTGATTTTATGTGTCCAGGCCTATAATGATCTTCTGCACTGAAGCAAACAGATATCTTCCAATACGTAATAGTTTTTGAGTACAGTTTTTTAATAGTTATTCCAGTGCTTAATGCAGTGGGAAATGTGACCTTCATAATTTTATGTATGGTGTGCACAATGTATTTGAAAATACTGTTGCAGAAGAGCACAAAAGGACTGATATAAATAATGGAATGCTAAATACACTAGCATGTTAGATCACCAATGCAAAACTGCAGATGCCTGAAATATGAAATAAAAACAAAGAGCAGTGGAAACATTTGATTAGTTAGGAAATATTTGTAGAAAGAGACACAACAAATCATCTGTGTAGGAAGGAACTACAGATGCTGGTTTATGTCGAAGATAGACACACAATGCTGAGGTAACTCAACGGGACAGGCATCATATCTGGAGAAAAGGAATAGATGATGTTTTGGGTCGGAACTCTTCTTCAGACTGAAAGATAGAGGTGGGAGGGTGGGGGCGGGAGGGGGGGGGGGGGGTGGGAGAAACTGGAGCTGTGAAAAGCAAGAACAAAACAGGGGTGGCAACAGACGGCCTCTGGAAGGTTGGAGTTCAAAATGGCCGATTGTTGACTGGGGAAGATGTATTAACGACAGGGATACAAGGATGCAAACAATAGAACTATTAGGACATATTGGGTGGTGGTGGAGGGGGAGCGGAGAGCGAGGGAGAGGGGACAGGGACGGAAAGGAATGCAGGAGTTACTGGGATTTAGATAAATCACCATTCATACCATTGGGTTGTAAGCTGCCCAAGCAAAATGTGAGGTGCTGTCCTCCCCTGTGCATGTGGCCTCACTCTGACAATGGAGGAGGCCCAGGACAGAAATGTCAGTATGGGAAGGGGAGATAAAATGTTTGGCAACCGGGAGATCACGTAGGCTAAGGCGCACTGTCCTGCCACTGTAATGCGACTGCTTCTTTCTTCTGGTCCTTTGTCATTTACTTTATATTACTGTATCCCTTGCTTATCAAATCTAGGGGTAAAAAAACTAATTTCAGGTCTCTCAAAACCATTCACAACTCAATGGGTGAGACAGTATCTGTGAAGGAAAATGGATTGATTATGTTTGGTTTGGAATTCATTGAAGTGCCTTAGGATGGAATAAAGGGGGGATACTTGGGGGAAAGAATTGGGGGAATAGTTTTTGGCAAGAGCAAACTTCCACTTAAGGGGAGAGGATGAGTCATTTAGGTGAGGGGAGTATGGAGATAGAAACCAAGCCCAGAGTTGATAAATTGAGAAGAAATAAGAGATGGAATTTGAATGGAAATTGGTGGCAAAAAATAGAACCATAGCAAGGGGTGATGGGGGAATGAAGATAGGGGACCTTAAGTTGGGGGAGGTGGGTGATGAGCGAATTGGAAAGGGGAAAGGATCTAGGTGGCAAGGGCAGGGCGAGTGGAAGAAATATGTTCTTGGGTTCAATTGGGGGGATGCATGGGAAGCCAGGTAGATGAATTGGGGGAGGCTACCTAAAACTGGAAAATTAATTATTCGTGCTATTGAGTTATAGTCTACCCAAGCAGAATATAAGCTGCTGTTCTTCCAGTAAGTGTGCCTCACGTTGGTAGCAGAGGAGTCTGAAGTCTGACATGTCTGTGTGGAATTGGAAGGGAAAATAAAAAGGCTAGCATACGAAAGCTCCAGCTGGCACTAGCAGACAGAAAACAAATATTCGGCGAAGTGGTCGCCAGGTCTGTGCTTGGTTTGACTTTTCTTTGGCAGGTGAGTTGTATTTCAGGGAGTAGAGTAACTATGCATATGGTAGGTTTAAACAGGTCACTGCAGGAAATCATATGGTTAAAGCTGGAAAGTTGAAAACTTTATTGGTAGCTGATGCACTCCTTAAAAAAAAAATGTATTTCCTTAATCACCAATACCAAACCATGTCTTCGCTTTTAGCAGTTGCAGTACCATTGAGATTGTTTTCACAGCTGGAAAGTACTAACTGGCAGGGCGGCCGTCAGTTCGTGGTGGATGTGTGAGGTTGATTGTGGCAACAAAACCTTTCTCTGAAGTGCGTAATTCTGAGCTCTCATCAAAGTCACCAAAACCCAATTTCCTTCCCAAGTAGCACACTCGGGGCAAACGTTCCTCAGTAATGCTCTCATGTTCTTGCTTCTGAAGAATGTTTACAACACTTAACCTTTTCCTTTGTGTTCTTGTTATTTTACTCTGTGATTTTTTTTTTCATAGCACAGTGTCACCAATTCCAGATTATTTTTGCATGAATTTATATATGATTCTCACAATTTATTTCACCCCTGATCCTCAACAGCCAGAAAAGTGAATGTTTATATTTCTGTGAATAGACAATTTAAAATCATGAATCTACAGAAACAGTCGTGGAAGTGCATGCGTTATTTCTTTGGTAGGGTTAACAAGTAGTCCCACTCCTCTACAATATTATCATCACCCTGTAAATGGCTTCCATTCATATATTTATCCTGTTGTAAGCTATTATTGAATTTGCTTTCACAATCTTTTCAGACTGTGCATTCCAGAGTATAATTCTGTATGTGAAAGATAATGCTACTGCTTGTTTCCTCTGGTCCTTTTGTCATTTACTTTATATAACTATATCGCTTGCTTATCAAATCTAATGCCACTAGGGGAAAAAAAAAAACATATTTTTAGGTCTCTCAAAACCTTTCCCAATTTTCAACACACTTCATATCTGCTCTTGATACTCTCTGAACGGAGGACAATTATGTTCATCTTCTACAAATGTGCAGCATAATTGAATTCATTTCATATCTAAGTAAATCACTTTTGCACCCACCACAACATCTCAAGGCCCTTGTGCCAAACAATGTGCCATAAATTGAACATAACGATTATGATGAAAGTTTTTTTATTTTTTTTATTTTGCAAATGTACAAAAATAGAACCAACGGCATATAAAATTATAGTTATTGTACAGCTTCAATTTTAACTTTTTAGCTGAACGCTAACCTGCATTTTATAGAGGTTTAACATAACATCCTACTTTAGCTTTCACTAATAAAGCTATTCTTTGTTTATTTGCCTTCTCAACTTATACAGTCACCTTGACCATTTATGCACACAAACCCAATAGTAGTTATGGCTGTCAAATCAACACAATTTTGTGGTAGTCATGTCTAGGAAGTAACTGCAAAGTAAATTGCAGTTAAACTGAAGATAAACACAAAAAGCTGGAGTAACTCAACGGGTCAGACAGCAGCTCTGGAGAAAAGGAATAGGTGATGTTTTGGGTTGAGACCCTTCTTCAGCCAGAGTCAAGGAAAAGGTCATCGAAAGATATAGTGATATAGAGAGATTGGTGATATAGAGAGATAAAGAACAAATTAATAAAATAAATGCAAAAAAGTAACAATGATAAAGGAACAGGCCATTGTTCGCTGTTGCCTAGGTGAAAACGAGTTACCAACAATGACACTCAAGAATATGGCTTTGAAATTAGTACAACAACTTGGGTGGGGGAGGGGCGGAGGGAGTGGGTTACTTGATGTTAGAGCAACCAACAGTCACACCACTGGGTTGTAAGCTGCACAAGCAAAATATGAGGTGCTGTTCCTTCAATTTGCCTCAATTGGCCTCACTTTGATAATTGTGGTATTTATGTCAAGTAACCAGTGAACAGTTTTACAACATGTGAGATTTAAGCCCATGCTGTCACCATATTCAGAATTACTTTAAAATGTATAATTTAATTCCATTGCCCCCTCCCCCCCCACACTCCCCTCCCTCAGTGTTCCTACCAATATGAGTCATTGTGCACTCTTTTCATTAAATTTAATGTGAAGTATTATGGTTTATTTTATCAGTCTAATCAAATGGTGCTTCTCTCTGTTATACAGTCTCAGGCAGATCTCCTTTTGGCAATCGCAAAAAAAAACAACCTTTGCAAAGAGGAAGTTATTTTTATACAGAACATTCCAAATATACTAGGTACACAAAAAAGCTGGAGAAACTCAGCGAGCGAAGGAAAAAGGCAACGTTTCGGGCCGAAACCCTTCAAGTTCCTTCTTAAACACATTCCAAATATACTACTTGAATAGATCTTAAAACATACTTAGAAAGATTGGTCAGGGTCAAATACCAATGATAATAATTGGAATATACAGCTAGCTTTTGTTGCATTCTATCTTGACACAGATTAATATCTATAGAGTTGGGAAATGTTTGGGGCAAACTGGCATACACGTAATTAAATTGACTAGTAAGAATATCTTTGACTGACTGCATATAATGGCAGTTCTGTATCCCTGCTGTAAAGTTTGCCAAAGTTAATGATAACTTAGATGCAGATCTGGTTCACAATGGTATTTTCTTTTTGATAATTGGCAAATAGGAGTTAGGAATAAATATCCAAGTAAAATATTGTTAATATAAATTATAGAAATGGAAGCACCTTATCTTACAGCATGTTTTCATAAACGAGAGAAAGAGAGAAAGAGGAAGAGGGGGAGAGGGGAAGAGGGGGAAAGGGAGAGAGAGAGAGGGAGAGAGAGAGAGGAGGACAGAGAGAGAGAGCCCATCAAGCCTGTGGGCGGATCAGCAGGATGAGTGACATAAGGAATGTGCCGCACGCATAATCTGTGTAATATATATATAGTACTAACACACTACCAGAGGACTGGGAGAAATTCATTCCAGCTAGCTACCTAGTTTTCCAGTATGTAGCGTCAGTCTAGCTAGCTACCTAGCTATCCAGTATGTTGTTCAGTAAGGCTATCTATCTAGCTATCCAAGTATGTAGCTTAATCTAGTTAGCTACATAGCTATCCAGTATGTAGATCACCCTAGCTAGCTAACTAGCTACCCAGTATGTAGCTCAGTCTTGCTATCTACCTAGCTATCCAGTATGTAGCCATCCAGCTAGCTACCTAGTTATACAGGATGTAGCCATCTAGCTGGCTCAATTGTGATCATGTTTTGTCTTTCTGCTAACTGGTTAGCACGCAACTACAACTTTTCACTGTACCTCGGTACACGTGAGAATAAATTAATGGGGAAAGAATTATGAGATTGTTACGTGGATTGGTGTAACAACACACCAGTTGTTGTTGTAAAGCTTAATTTGGTGTTGTTGCTCATGTATTGCTTATTTACAGGTGCTCTCCCTTAACTTTACAGATGCCTTCCCCACTGCACCATTTAAAGGTGCCCTCCCCTAATTCACCATTTACAGATGCCCTCCTAATTAACCATTTAAAGGTGCCCTCCCCTAAACCCTCTCCCATTTACATGCCCTACCCTAAATCCACATTTACAGGTGCCCTTCCCTAAACCTCCCTATATCTAGGTATCATACCCTGTATGTAGCCATCTAGCTAGCATTATGCGTCCTGTAATTTTGTCGCTTTCCGTGTCCTGAATTTACGTCGGCTTTGGCATTTTGAATTTTATGCCAAAATGAGGGTAGAAGCAATAGGTAGCAAGGTGAAAAGTAAGTGCCAGGCAGACAAATCCAGGGCAAAATTCAAAAAGGGCCACTTTTCAACATAATTATACAAGGGGTAAGAGTTTTGTAAAAACAAGCCTGAAGGCTTTGTGTCTCAATGCAAGGAGCATTCGTAATAAGGTGGATGAGTTGAATGTGCAGATAGAAACATAGAAACATAGAAACATAGAAAATAGGTGCAGGAGTAGGCCATTCGGCCCTTCGAGCCTGCACCGCCATTCAATATGATCATGGCTGATCATCCAACTCAGTATCCTGTACCTGCCTTCTCTCCATACCCCCTGATCCCTTTAGCCACAAGGGCCACATCTAACTCCCTCTTAAATATAGCCAATGAACTGGCCTCAACTACATTCTGTGGCAGAGAATTCCAGAGATTCACCACTCTCTGTGTGAAAAATGATTTTCTCATCTCAGTCCTAAAAGATTTCCCCTTTATCCTTAAACTGTGACCCCTTGTTCTGGACGTCCCCAACATCGGGAACAATCTTCCTGCATCTAGCCTGTCCAACCCCTTAAGAATTTTGTAAGTTTCTATAAGATCCCCCCTCACTCTTCTAAATTCTAGCGAGTACAAGCCGAGTCTATCCAGTCTTTCTTCATATGAAAGTCCTGACATCCCAGGAATCAGTCAAGAATGGCAAGATTAGGAAAAGGGGAGATGCAACGAGACCTGGGTGTCATGGTACACCAGTCATTAAAAGTAGGCATGCAGGTGCAGCAGGCAGTGAAGAAAGTGAATTGTATGTTAGCATTCATAGCAAAAGGATTTGAGTATAGGAGCAGGGAGGTTCTATTGCAGTTGTAAAGGGCCTTGGTGAGACCACACCTGGAGTATTGTGTACAGTTTCGGTCTCCAAATCTGAGGAAATACATTCTTGCCATAGAGGGAGTACAGAGAAGGTTCACCAGCCAGGAGGGTGTCAGCCAGGTGCATGTCCATGCCACGTTTGTAGGTTAGAACAATGTCATACTTCTGAATATATATGTCCAGGGCAATCGGCCAGGATGAACTCTGGGCATCTAGCACTAAGAATACAGTCGCCTTGCCCAGCTGTGGTCGTTTAATTGCAGTGTTTAAATCTTTAGGATTAATGAAATCCGTATTTCTTCCTTATTCTTTTTCATTGCTACGACCATGGTCAGTGGTCGATGGGTCAGTGACAGATGTATAGTAACCATTCTGTCGAATTCACCTTGAACACGGTTCCACATAGCATGGGGAATCTGGTGTGCCGGACGGACAACTGGGAGTACCTCAGGGTCAGTCGTGATTGTGCACTTGACAGGTAACCTGCCCAGCTTATCGTCGAACAGACTTTTGTAGTGTCAGGATTTGCTGAGTGAAGCCACATGTAGCAGACAGTTGATAGACATATGTACTAAGGTGACCACACCCAGGTCATTACAAGCATCAATGCCTTGCAGAGAAGATACTTTTTCTCAGACAATAAAGAAGCTCAGGCTGTGGACACGTAAATCATGATAGCATCGTAGCTTGACTTGACTGACAGGGAGCACTATGTCACCTGCAAATGGAAGTAGAGTGGCGGCCGTGTGATTGATAGTCGAATCCTATTGAGTTCAGATAAGGATAAAACATTGCAACGAGCTCCAGTGTCGAGTTTAACAATAACATTCATTCCGTTAATGAGGAGAGTGACCATGGGATCTTGATGTTTACGAGACAAATCCGATAGCAGGCAGTATGTTTGTTAGAGAAGCTTGCGTGGGAGCCAAATGGGAAGGCTTTGGATCGAAGCTCTCACGTTGGAGCAGGTGGACAGATTGCTTTGTCCGTATTCTGTTTCCAAGTGAATGGCAACAATGAATGAAGTGATTTCTGCGTTTCCAGAAAGGACAAAGTTTTTCATAAGCCAGGCAACATTCATGAATGCCTGCATGCAAACCTCCACAGTTCACACAATTATTAATGAACTTACCACCAGATCTGCCGGGCACCTGTGAAAACTGGCATTGGGCTTGATAAACCATGCCAGTAACATTAACATTATAGGCAGAATGGGGATCCTGCCCCAAAGATTTGGTGTGAGAATCTGTCATTTCTGCAGTACAACAGCAATTTTCAGCACTCTCCAGAGTGAGATCAGCATCACGTAGAAGTTCATCACGTACCTTATCATTGAGAATTCCATAAACCAGTCTGTCTTGTATCAGACTATCGCACAAATTGTCAAACCTGCATCGACTGGCACTGTGCTTCAAAGAACTGATGTATGCTTTGACAGGTTCACCCTGTCTTTCACTGCGCAAAAATATTTTATGGCGCATCATCACAAGATTAATGCGTAACTCACATAGTTGTCTGAACTTGTTAAGTAGGCACTCAGGGTCTTGAATAGATTCAGCCAGTACAATCTGGACACCCGCAGCATTGAACTGTGCCGGGGCATAATGAAATCTTCTAGCATGTCGAGTGGCATCTGTAGCGGCCAGGTTGAGGAGAATATAGGCACGAATATCTGGAGCGGCGGCAGCGTGCGCCGCATGCACATACACAGTGAAATCCTCTTCAAAGATGCGCCAACATTCGGCAAGGTCACCATCAAACACTAAAGGCTCAGGCTTGCAAAGGGAAGCAGCCATTGTAAAACCACAAACTGAGCAAATTAAAACAAATCAAAAAAAAATGTAAGCCAACTAGGCAAGAAGAGGGTCCAAAATTTCTTACACCATGTTGAAATGATCAGACTCACACATAGTGATTAGAATCCATAGTCTTTTATTAGCAACTCTACGGAGGAAATACTAGGTACTTTGGTCTCCATGCATTCAGCTAGTCTAACTAGAGAGAGAGGGAGAGAGAACTCACTATCAAGCCTGTGGGTGGATCAGCAGTATGAGTGACATAAGGAATGTGCAGCATGCGTAATCTGTGTGGTTTTACAGGTATATATGTGTGTGTTTTATATATATAGATATATATAATATATTATATTATATATATAAACATAGAAACATAGAAAATAGGTGCAGGAGGAGGGCATTTGAGCTAGCACCGCCATTCATTGTGATCATGGCTGATCGCCCCCTAACAATAACCCGTGCCTGCCTTCTCCCCATATCCCTTGACTCCACTAGCCCCTAGAGCTCTATCTAACTCTCTCTTAAATCCATCCAGTGACTTGCCCTCCACTGCCCTCTGTGGCAGGGAATTCCATAAATTCACAACTTTCTGGGTGAAAACGTTTTTTCTCTGAGGTGAGAAACGTCTTAAATGACCTCCCCTTTATTCTAAATTGATTATATATATATATATATATATATATATATATATATATATATATAGTAATCTGGCACACACACCTGGAAATAAATGATTCACCGATAGGTGAGGACAGAATTAGTCTGTATTGTGTTGTCCCACTACCCAAAAGGCTGACCTTGTTCATTGTCAGGAACAATGCCCATCCAAGCAAGTTACAGAGGACAAGTAAAGAATATCTTTGACTTTATGATTTTGCACACCGATCACATCTCCTCGAACCTTCGTTGCTCTGTGAAGAATAAATACAGTTCCTCCATTTGCATGATATAATTGAAGTCTTTCATCAATGGAACAAGAAGGCTCCAACCTTAGGAGAAATGCCATGAGCAAAAATCATTTTTGCATTACCATTTAATAAATGAAATTACTAAAATATTAATGCCGCTGTAACTTACAGAAGTGTATTTTAAATAAGGATCAGCACTCTGGAAAGATATAGACGGTAAAGTATGCTGTTACCTTGAAAATGACTTACTTAGCCTTTATTTTTATGGCCAGTGTAAATGTATAATATTATAAATGGAATGGGTTTACAAGATGAAACAAACTTTAATTCTCTGTTAGCAGTGCCAAAAGAAAGTCAGCAATTCTGTGGCATTTTGTGTACAGGCTCATGATGTCACTAGATCCACAGGTTATTCGGCCAAACTGCTGAATAGATGCGACACATTAGGAACTGTGCCAAGGTGTTTAAACTGTGGCGATTTATCGATATGAAACCCTCTACTCGAGACTGGAAGAGTAGAGATTTTTCTCAAAGTAAAATCCTGGGATTAATAAGGCATTTAAAATTGTGAGGGGTGTTACTGCAAGCAGGAATAAGCACTTTCCTCGTTTAACTGGATCAGTAGCTAAAAGTGATGATGTTAAGACAAGTGGAATAAGAATCAGACGTAATTAGCAGATTAATTTTTCACTCAGAAGCTTGTTGAGATCTGGAGCAAACTACCCGAAACAATTGTGGAAACATATTCCAACAGAAGTTTTGAAAGATAATTGTGTGAGACCAAGATAATTTGCAAGATTATGGGGAAATGTCTGGATTATGGAACTAATCAGGAGACGAGCAAATCATAAAAAGGCCTGGCGTGCTACCTTTGTACTATAGAATGTTACAATGTAACATTTGCATGATATAATTGAAGTCTTTCATCAATGGAACAAGAAGGCTTCAACCCATGAGGGGCTCTTGTGGCCTCATCAATATGAATTAAATCAAAGTTTCAATTATTATTACTTGAAAATGTATGGAATAAATGCATTACACAATCTGTGGAACCCATTCTCACCATGTTATGACTTCTGATTAATACCTGCATCATGTGTATGATATGAATCTATAGTGCATAAAGCCAGGCTGCTGCTTGTTGATAATATATAATTATGACATGTTACAATGATACAAATTGAACAGCATAAGCACCATTAGCACTTCCATTACCAAATGTCTTTACTTCAATAGGACTTAAAATCTGGAAATATCATGTGCCTGAGATCTGCATTTAAAAGTGGTAAAAACATTTTTTGCAGAATGAAATAGCACCTGCCCAAATAGCCTTGTCTTTACATTGCATCTTTTAAAATCATTAATTTATTTTTCCTCATTCTATTGTATCCAAATCTTAAATATTTCATATAATTTTCTATCTAATATAAATTTTCATCAAATTATTGATTCTCTGATTCTTTTTCATTTAACTTTATTTGAAAAATAACACACAACTATTCCTGTGGTCTTTCAATAAAGCTTCCTTTTGTAATAATGTAGCAAAAAGATCGTTCAGTTGGTAAATATGCTCCTAAATCACACAGACCAGAGCTTCGAACCATATTCCATTCTAAATTAGTCAATCTCAGTTGAGGGAATACTGAAATTGTGCAATAAAATGTAGCATTTTACTTCGGAGTCACGTTAGTGACTACGTAAAGAACCCCGCCAGGACGCATGCGTGTCATATCGCTTTCACGCTTGCGAAACGACAGGCGGAGTGGAGCGTTCCCCCGCAGCGGTAAGTTTGAAACCGCGACCTGCAAGTAAGTGATTTACTCTGCGGTAGTTTTTGTCCCCGCGCTGTTTTTACACAGGGGGGGGGGAAGCTGGACAAAATAGTGTCCACAAGTGCTGCGAGTAAAGCTGGCTGGGGAGGACCGCGAAGTTGCGGGAGCCAGCAGCAGCTGAAGGCACAAGCCCCGTAAGTGGGATCAGCTGTGCCGACTTTTGGTCCCGCGCCGGCCAGAACCCCACGGCCGGGCGGGAGACTATTCAGAATGGGGCCGTCGACTTTGACAAGTCGAAAACGGCAGGAGGCGGGGTGGAACGACGTTCCCCCGTAGCGACAATTTAAACCAGGACCTGCAGGTAAGAGTGCTCTGTGGTCTTTTTGTGTTTTCCCATGCTGATTACAGGTAGGGAGCATGGAAAAGTCGAAGAAACCAACGAGGGCTGCAACAAATCTTCACGTAGTCACTCACGTGACTCCGAAGTAAAATAGTAAGATTAAACGAGAACTTACCAGTTCGAAGTTTGATCATTATTTTATGAGGAGTACGTTGAGGGAATACGTGCCCTCCGCTCCCACCCATGATCATATACTCAACTGGTATTTCTTCTCTAATCTTACTATGTTTAAGTCATTACAGTTATCTGTGATTTCACACCGCTGCTTTGAAGAATGACACGCATGCGTCCTGGCGGGGTTCTTCACGTATTCCCTCAACGTACTCCTTATAAAATAACGATCAAACTTCGAACTGGTAAGTTCTCGTTTAATCTTACTATTCTAATGCAAAGGATAATTTGACTGGAGGTTTTCATGTTGATTTCTATTTAGTGGTGTAGATTAGATATGTAAATGTATAAATATTTGCGCTGATATTCCTGGTTAAACACTAATGCTATCTTAACACTTTCCTCGTCAGTTGAATTAGATGGAATGTAATAGAGGAGCCAAGCAAGTTGTTAACATCACCTCCCAACATCCCGTCTGAAGAAGGGTCTCGATCCGAAACATCACCCATTTCTTCTCTCCAGAGAGGCTGCCTGTCTCGCTGTCTATCCCAGTATTTCAGCCTTGGTTATGTTCAGCTCATTGGAAGGCTGCACTACTCGCACATAGACACTAGGAACTGCACATGTTGATTTACAAAAAAAAAAGACACAAAGTGCTGGAGTAATGCAGCAGGTCAGATGGCATCTCGGGAGAACAGGGATAGGTGTTGTATCAGGTCCGGGCCCTTCTTTAGAATGATTGTAGATGGGGAGAAGATCTGGAAGAGCGATGTTCATACCCTTGGGTTGCAAACCACAAAAGCAGAATATGAGGTCAGATTCCATTTGGGTAGCTTACAACCTAATGGTATGAAGATTGTATTCTTCAATCTTGGGTAACTAACCTACGAACACACACCCTCACATCCGTTCCCCCCATTTCTCCCCTTTTCTTCCCAATGCCCCACCTAGATATGTACCCATTTCTCCTCCCCCCCCCCCCCCATGCCCTTGCACAAATATTCCGTTCATTGGCTTCATATTTCATATCTCTTCTATCCTTATCTTACCTCACACTTTTTGTCTTTTTATCTTTGTCCATTGTTCAACCATCTGTCAATCGCCCCCTCCCCTCCTCCATTTGTATCCAGCTATCTCTTTCTGGATGTAACAAGTTGGAGTAACTCAGCAGGACAGGCAGCATCTCTGGAGAGAAGGAATGGGTAATGTTTCGGGTTGAGACCCTCCGTCAGACCCGACCCAAAACGTCATCCATTCTTTCTTTCCAGAGATGCTGCCTGTCCCACTGAGTTACTTCAGCTTTTTGCGTCTATCCCATTTAAACCAGCATCTACAGTTCCTTTCTACATATCCCTTACTAGACCTCAGATCTTATCCTGCCCCATTTTGCTTCCTGCTCCCCCCCCCCCCCCCAACTCCCCATGAGAATCAGTCTGAAGAAGGCTCCTGACCAAGCCATCACCTATCCATGTTACCCAAAGATGCTGCCTGACCAACTGAGTTGCTCCAGCACTTTGTGTCTTTTTTAGCATATTTACTTGGCTGGTATTGTTCTTCTACACTGTTCTGTAATCTATCATGGGAAGAGATTACCAAGTTGACAGAGGAAAAATCCTTAAGATACTTTGCTTTCATGCATTTCAGTATACTGTCATACAGCATGGAAAGAGTACTCAACACTTACTGGGAAAAGTGAATCTGCTACTGACATGGGAATCCCTGCCCTATAACTGCACAAAGGGGAGATGTATTCCAGATGGTAGGGGGAACCTTAAGGCTTTCCATCAGGAGGACACAGAGATCCTATGCAAGTGGTGGTAAGAGCGGACCAATGTGCAAACTTGTCTGAACCCCTGCCACCAGCTGCTCCATCTGCAGTCCTCATTTTGGCCTCAGTCACTAAATTAGAACCCACAAAGCTGGAGCGAACATAAGTCATTCACGGTCCTGAGCTATTGTCAAAGAAAGAGGAAAATGAAATATCCGTGGGAATCACGCATGGCGACAAGTCTACAGACCAGGTTTGGATTGTAAGTTATATGTGTGGAGCAGGCAGGCAGGGTGGTGCAGTGGTAGAGTTGCTGCCTTAGAACCTGACATGGGGTGCTGTCTGTACGGAGTTTGTACGTTCTCCCCGTGACCGCGTAGGTTTTCCCAGTTTCCTTCCACACTCCAAAGACGTACAGGCTTGTAGGTTAATTAACTTTGGTAAAAAATTGTAAATTGTCCCTAGTGTGTAGGATAGTGCTAGTGTACGGGGATCGCTGGTCGGTGCAGACACGGTGGGCCAAAGGCCTTGTTTCCGTGCTGTTTCTCTAAACTAAAGTAAAGGAGCAAAAATCTTCAAGATACTTTGCTCTTATGCATTTTCAGTTTACCGTCAAAAGTCAAAGTGATATACAGCAAGGAAACAAGCCCGTCGGTTCAACTTGTCCATGCTGAGTTGTCCATATCGCTCAAAACCTTTCCTGTCCCTTCTGAGCTATAACTCCTGCCATTATGACCTGAGTTAAAATAAAAATATGAATACAATTACCCGGGAGCTATTGTTAGAATTTGCCACCTGCAGGAAATTAAGAGAAATAAAAATTCAGAAGGTAAGCGAGAGGATCTCTGAAATTGTATTGCACATTTACGGGATGGCATTTAAGGCCATTACAAAAGTTCGCATATTGTCTTCATTTCCAGGGTAAATTTATTGATAATAAGATTGTTACGGAAGTTCTTAAGGACTGGACTGTGCAGTGTTCTGAGTCTGGATGTATAAGGGACATCACGATCATTGAATTCTAGTAATTTAGCAAGTATTGACATAAAGGAACTCTTCTGAAACTGAGAAATTGTTCCATCTTCCCTCTGAAATTAGTTGAGGCAGATGAAGATAAATGAAAGAACAGCACTGGAGGCAGTTTGTTTTATCCATTCTTGGCAGAAGATTCGGCTCCCTGTAACTACCCAAGTATCTGGCATGCCAGGCGTGGATTAATAGATTTCTAATAAGATTCCTAATAGCATTAAGGGGCCTATTTGAAACTTGTTCAAGAATTATCCTGCTGGATATTTGTAGATCCTGACATCCAGGGACTGCATGGTAATTTAAGGTCACATTCAAGGCATTTTACTTTTTACCCAGTTGCCATCCCAACTCTTTCCTAACAGTCATTGAAGGTTTCCTGGCACAGTCTCAATCACAGGGATTATAATGCCAATAATTTATTTCACTGCAGGTGGCTTTAGTTTTGAGATATGCTTCTTTAGAATTTAATGGGATTTTCATTGCATCTGGTGCCTGGTTTCTAAAGAAAAGGATTAGCATCTGCTCAAAATATGGTTATCTCCTGATCAGTCAGCAGATTAGATCTCGCTATACTGGGTAGACAAAAATGCTGGTGAAACTCAGCGGGTGAGGCAGCATCTATGGAGTGAAGGAAATAGGCAACGTTTCGGGTCGAGACCCTTCTTCAGACTGATGTGAGGGTGTGTGGGAGGGGGGGGGGGGCAGGAAGAAGAAAGGGAGAGGTGGAGACAGTGGGCTGAAGGAGAGCTGAGAAGGGGAGGAGAAAGCTGGGACTACCTGAAATTAGAGAAGTCAATGTTCATACCTCTGGGTTGTAAACTGCCAAAGCAAAATATGAGGTGCTGCTCCTCCAATTTATGGTGGGCCTCACCCTGGCCAAGAAGGAGGCCCGGGACAGAAAGGTTGGATTCGGAATGGGAGGGGGAGTTGAAGTGCTGAGCCACCGGGAGATCAGGTTGGTTATTCATAATTTTCACTGCTTTCACCTTTGTTAATTTTCACCTCTGTTAAGTACTTTACTCAGCACTCCCCCCTCACCATTAAAACATTTCTGAGTGGATGTGTCCATGCTGTGCTGGTAAAATTTAGAACTGTCCTTCACGTCTGATGTACAAAGTTTCAGCAACATCAGTTTCAGCTGCGGGCCCTGCTTGGATGTTCCCAGAAATACAGAAGGGTGAATAAAGTTTGAATGTATACTTGGTAGTAGTAGGCTCTTTCAAATATTACTCAAAGCCTATTGTAATGTGTGCTGTGGTGTTCTGTTCCAGAGATGTCAATGGAAACCTACATTCTTTACCTTCATTCCACCAATACATTGCGACAGAGCTGAAGGACCTGGTCCAGGCTACACATGGATGACTTGCAGAATAACTCCAGGACTGTACAGCTTACTATAGTTTTATTATATTGTTTTGCTCGGTTTGTTCCAACTATTTAAGATGTACTATTTATTTTTAATTCCCCATCACATAGTCAGCTTATTTAAAATGAGAAGAAAAGGTTTGTTTAGGGTGAGAACAACCATCCATGCCATTGATGCAAACTCATCTGGAAAACAAAACTCGGGATTTTTGGGAAATTTAGAATATGTTGTTCCGTATGTTTGTGACTAAGATCCAAATGTTTGAAATGAACCCAAAGGATTAATACAGTTGACCAATAAACCGGTTTAATCTTTGACGTAGTTAATCCTTCAGCAGGACTTCTTGTCAGTTCTTATCCATTTACCTTGGTTTCCGGTGCGAGGATCCCATGGAGATGAAACCATTTATAAAGACCTCAGCACTGCACCTCTCCTTTCTGAGAAGATTTAAATTTTCACTTCATCAACCTATGTGACAGCTCCCAGTAGGTGTTCTTATTCTTCCTTTCAATGAAACATGAAAGTTGTCTTCCTACTGGTTTGCTATGATTTTTCACAGGCATCATGTTGTTCTGCAGCATCAGGCTCATGGGCAATGTGTATCCACGGTACTGACAGGATCAAGCAAAACACAAGTAACTGGCTCGATCACTTATTCATATTGCATAACTTTCAATTTCTTTCATTCCACACCCTGCGTTTCAAGTAGATTTTATTTAATATATATCCTTTTATTTTACTCCAATTTTCATGCTGGATTTGTGCTAGTCATGGTGACATTTTCAATCTCAGCGGAGAAACAGCCAAGTCTTATTTAAATTCAATTGTATTCTTCAGACTAACGCTAAGCCTGAATGAGTCAATAATTCAAAAGTGGAGTCATGCTATCCAGTTCACAAACCTAGGCTCACTGCGTTGTAAAGTTGCATCTGTAAGTAGGCAAAGCACACATTTTTCTAAGCTCTCCTATCAGTGTGTAATGGAAAATTAGCCCACAGTTCTTGCATCATTTTTAATAATGAAGGAATTCTGGAGAGAGGGATCACATTGGCAACCACAGCATGTACTATATTATTAAAATTTATGGCAACAGATCTCATATCCAGTTTCTTCATCTTATGTTGAACTTCTCTCTCAACTCTCGATGCATTTCTATAAAATGATTACGTGAATAATTCACTGGTCTGGCAACTGACGTGAATTATTAAAGGAAGATTTCTTGCTGAAAGAGGTGCCAAAGTAAGAGATCGGCTAAGAGAAAGGAACTATTACAAAACAGTTCAGTTCAATCTAGCTTAGTTTATTGCCACATGTACAGGTGGACATTCAAAAGCTTTTGTTGCATGCTAACCAACTACCTGTAATAAAAAGAAAGGCTCAGCAGGAAATCCATAGTAAGAATCACTGAGCTCAAAAACTAGATTAACATTTTGGACATTTAAAAAAAATTAGCATTGTTTTATTAGTTTAGAGATACAATGTGGAAACAGAACCTTCGGCCCACTGTGTCCGCACCGACCAACGATCCGCACACACTAACATTATCCTACACACACTAGGGACAATTTACAATTTTACAAAGTCAATTAGCCTATAAACCTGTACGTCTTTGCAGTGTGGGACGAAACAGGAGCACTCAGCGAAAACCCATGCAGCTCGCGATGAGAACGTACAAATTCCATACAGATAGCACCCTTGGTCAGGGTTGAACATGGGTTTCTGGTGCTGTAAAGGCAGCAACTCTACCACTATGTCCCCCAAAAATAGAGAAATAAATAAAATATTCAATCGTGGTCAGTACTGCTGAATAAACCAAATAGCAGAGGTTACCACAGAAAAGAACAATTTTCATTTGGTTAAGTTAGGTAATGTAGATAAACTGTTGGTTACTAATTTGGGGCCATTTATTGGGCATTCTTATCAATTTTCCATATCAGATGTTAGATGATTTTTTCCCTCACTTTTTAAAATTAATAAATTTGAATTGTCCAATTTAAGGGAAAAATTCCCGAATCTAGGATTTTCTAGACTTTTGTTTTATATATTTGGGGTATCTGCCTATGAATAGGCAGGCTATCCTTTATTACCTGTCAGTAATTGGCCTTCAGAAGTCACTGGCTTCCTTCTTACACCACATACATTCTTCTGGAGATGGGATTCCCACTGATGTTGGAAAGAGAGTTTGGAAGGACTGATAGGATATTTCCAAATCTGGATGGTGTTCCAAATAGAGGGTGGCCGATAGATCTTTCTGTACTTAAAAGGCAATTAGGGATGGGCAATTAAACACTTGCTCAGTCTCCAAAGCCCACACCATTGAATGGATATAAAGCATACTTGTGCACCTGCCGCTCTTGTTATTATCGGTGGAAGAGGTTTTGGTTTTGGGAGACACCAGAAAATTAAACCTAAAACAGAAAATGCTTCAACTGCGGTCTGGAAGAAAAGCGGAACTAAAGTATTAGGTTGAAGAGCCCTTGTCAGATTGAGGAAGGTGAGAAAACAAATGAGTTTTCTGTCAGTGAGATTAGGGAGGAATGGATAAGACAATGAGAACATGTTTGATAGGATAGTAGTAGTTCTGAGAGGAAGTGAGTTCAAACTAACTGCTGGAGGAACTCAATGGGCAAAGCAGCATTATGTAAAGAAAGGGATGAACAATGCCTCAGATTGGGACCCTTCATAGACTATTCTTCAGAAAAAGTAAGTTACTTGAAATATTGTCTGCATTGCCTGGTTGAAGGATAAGGTGCTGTTGTTCAAACTGATGTTGGGTCTTGTTATGTCCAGGAGGTGACATTTTTCACAACGGGATGTCCAGCCGCTAATCTGTTCTTGTAGCCATTGTAGGTGTGTGGCTGGACTTTTGATCAATGACAACTTCTGAAATGTTGATAGTGGGGGACTAAGTAAAGACAATAAATTTGCTCCCCCCCCCCCCCCCAGCCTAAGCACACAACGGTCATTGCATAACGATAATCAGCCTAAGCACACAACGATCATTGCATTACGATAATTTGAGTAACATGAAACTTGCCCTTAAATAATTTACAAATTGCTACCCAGAAACATGAGATTCAGAATAAAATCAGTGATTATGGACCTTTATCTAGGTGCACAACCCACCCTACCCTTGCTCCTGTAATGTGGGGCTCAGTTATCCTAGATTTTGTTATTTTTAAATTCCAGAATATATATTGTTAAATTCCATAGATGCTGTTATACGTGGATTTTTCATCCAATTCTCTGGGTTTAATATAACCATGGCAACACCACAACATGCTTAATATTCCTAAAAACCCGGCTCTGTCAGCAAATGCAGAGGCTCAGCCCTTGCCAAGGCAGCTAGACCATCAAATCCCCGAGATGCTTCAAGTCACCTATAATGGATACCTGAAATAAATAGAAACTCAGCAACCTTCCACCTTACCTTTTCATGCTGTGAGCTACCTATCACGCTGGAAGAACAGGGTAAATAATTAAGCATATCAGTCCTGCACGAAATGAATTGAAATTAATTTATGCTTTTTTCAAGAACATCAGATCTGCGAAAATGCATATGGTTGACAGTCACTCAGAAAATAACAAATAGAAGCAGAAATCATGCCCTAGATACAATTTAATAAGATCTTGGCTGATCTTTTATTCCCGTGCCATTCTGCTGAACTAATCCCATGCCCTTTAATTCTTCTAATATCTTATACCATTAAAATAATATTGTGCTTTTCAATTCTTCTTGTCAAATTGATTAACCTGACATTTCCCCATTTTTGTCTGAAAAATGCTTTGAGCAGTTGCAAAATTTAAAACATCAAATTTTTTTTCAAGTTGAGCTGCATATGCATGAAATAAACAAAACACAGCAGAACTGATGCTGGCTGCAAGGAAGCAAAGTCTCAATGGCAGAATATATGAATCCGATAAGGAGTCCACACATAATTTCATTGTTCTATCTGGGACATATGACAATCAAACACTCTTGACTTGACTTTTGAAATTGTTCCATACGATAATTCCATATGTTTAGATTGGAATTTAAACAGGACCTTTTTTAATGGTAACAAACACTACTGGGAAATGATTGTAGAAAAATGCAAAACAAAACTGATTCATATTTTCTTAAAATTTGTGTTTTAGTATCTCTCTCCTTTGACAAATGCTAAGGGTCAAGCCAAGTCAAGATTATTGTCATATGCATCCGCCGCATGCAAGGTAAAGAACTATGAACAGCTTGCTTGCAGCAGCATCACAGGCACATGGAATCAGACAACACACAAAAATAGAAATCATACATAAATTAGACATAAGTTACAGGTATATTTTTACAAGATATTAAAAGAAAAAAGAAAAAGACAGCAAAAAACAAGGCATTACTGCACAAAATGAGAAAACAGGTCCATGATAATGCAAAGGGTGATCCATTGCTGAGGTAGGATTAGGATTGTGCATGTCGCTTCAAGAACTGACATCAAGACTGATGGAACATGCTGTTTCTTCCACAAATGTATCTGGGACCTGTTTACAGCTTATCTTCGAAAAAGGTCATATAATCAATTATAAGCTTTGTAGCACTGATCATTCGGGGAATGCAAAGTAAATCAGGTGGTAAAGCAGGTTTTTTTTAATTTCCATGACATTTAATTTGCGAAGAAAATTATGGTGCAGATTGATTCATTGGAAACATTTTGGAATAAGCAAATAAGCATTGTTTTCAATCATGCATAGATGAAGCCAATTCCTGCATAATCAAATGGTAAAGATAGAACAGTCCTGGATCCTTAGTCCTGGATTTTACCTTTGGCCATGCATTTGCCTTGTGGGCGAAGCAAATCTATTCTGCACTGCTGATCCAAGATGCACTCCTACTAGCCTATATTTAGGCTACTAGTTAATTTAGTTTAGTGTAAAGATACAGCGCAGAAACAGGCCATTCTGCCCACTGAGTGCACTGAACAGCCATCCCTGGAACACTAACACCATCCTGCCCACACTAGGGACAATTTACAAGTTTTCACAAGCCAATTATCCTACAAAGCTCTACATCTGGAGTATGGGAGGAAACCGGAGTTTCCGGAGAAAAGCAATACAAAGCATCTGACTTTCACCTCCTCGCTGAATGGCCTCCTGTTACACCAGCAGAAATGTTGTGAAATAATATATGAGAACATGAAGTCATGCATCAATAACTTTCAGTCAATTAATCAATATAGTTACAAATTGTTGGAAGATAGAACACAAAATCTACAAACAGATTTTCCATTAGATCTTTTGTCTAGCTTAGTCCTGGATTTTACCTTTGGCCATGCATTTGCCTTGTGGGCGAAGCAAATCTATTCTGCACTGCTGATCCAAGATGCACTCCTACACACTGTCTGACATTTTTACAAGGTTTTTTGAGGAATGTCAAAACATATCAGAAAGATCATTTGTTCATCAAATCAATTTTGAAAGTTGGATCTCAGTGATGCTTTGTTCATATAACATAAGAATGTTTGGGCTTTAGATACTGGTTTTCATAGCTATCTTCACATACTACTCGTCTGAAGTTTGGTTCATGTTTAAATGTACTTTTATGCTTCGATCAATAACCGAGATTCTCTCAGCCTTGGTGTGATGAGACTTAATGTATATATATTGGCTCTTCAAACCTTGTTCAGCAATTCATCAAGATCATGACTGATATCGATCTCTATTTTGAATTAACCCAATGATGATGCCTGCAGAGACCTCCAGGCTAGAGAATGCTAAAGATTCACCAGCCTCTGCCTCTAGAAATGTCTCCTTTAATCCTAAATGCTTTACCCCTTATTCTGATAATGTGATCATCAGTTTAATGATACACAACCATAGAATGATGCCTTCTGTATCCAGCCTGTCAAGTCTCATAAGAATTTTGTAAGTTAAGTTACAATGAGATTTTCTTTTTTATTTTCAAATTTGTGTGAATATAGGCTTAGTTTCCTCAATTTCCCCTTAGAAAACAAACCTGCCATTCCTCGCACCAATTTAGTGAATCTTGATTGAACTCCTGTCATGGCAAGTGCATCCATTTTAAGTAAGAAGACTAGAACTGTATGCAATAATCAAGGTGTAGTTTCACCAAGAACCTATACAATACATTAGGGCATCTTTAACTTGGCATTCAAATCCTCTCGATACAAAGGCCAACGTATCATTCACCTTGCCAATTATTGCTGAATCTGCATGTAGGCTTTCGGCAATTTGTGTATAAGGACATCTGTGTCCTTTTCAAAATCACCTTCACCCATTTTTGGTGTAAGGTAAAGTGAGACTTGCAAACACATTATACTGCACAGGAGAGAATTGTAAACAGGATTGGCCTTGCACCTTAATTCAGATTTTAATGTATGGATTGATGACTTTTACACTTATTCTATTTATTGAGGCTGCTGCTGGGGAGTTCAGGTTAGCTATCTTGTTTCAAATAGGTGCTTCATTGATATTTTTTTCTGATTGTAAATGTTCTGTCTCCTTAAATACTCCGATGATAAAATATCACTGCCCGGGATTCTTGAACAAAAGTTGCATCTTCACCCTTGCAATATGAGTATTCAGAGCAAGTTACAAAACAAACTCAGTGGTTCTTGACTTGATTTCTAGATTACTTCAGTGCCCATTCTTACTGCTACAATTTTCTTGAGTGTTCTTCATTTGAATTGTATGTTTCACTTCCAAAATGAATTGCTTTTAACCTGGCCTGCCTCTGGCTTTTTCCAATATGCTTTGATCTTTATGACTTCAAGACCATTCATTTGTCATATGCACCAGATATGAACTGGAACAATGACATCCTTACTTTACAGTTACATTAGAACACAGCACATTGAACACAGAACAGTACAGCACAGGGATGGGCCCTTCAGCCCACAATGTTTGTGCTGAACATGATGCCTAGTTAAACTGCTCATCTGCCTGTACATTATCCATATTACCCTATTCCCCGCACTTCCATGTGCCAATCTAAAAGCCTCTTAAATGCCACTATCATAGAATGTCAGTGTTCACTGATAAAATGAAACATGCCATTAGAGGCAACAACAGCAACAATAAATATGTAATAAATTATGTTATTCTAAGTAGACAAATTTACCTGCATCCAGGCATTAATTAGAGCTCCACTGATAAGATGGAAAGAGTGCAGTGAAGATTTACAAGAAATACACCAAGTCTTTTACCCCGAGTTGTGAAATCAAGAATTCGAAGACATAGCTTTAAGGTGAGAGGTGAAAGATTAAATATGGATCTGAGAGGCAGCTTTTTCACACGGAGGATAGTGGCTCCTTTGAACAAGTTGCCAGAGCAAGTAATTGAAGCAGGTAATTTAACAAAATTTAAAAGACATTCGGATAGTTAAATTGATCAGAAATGTTTAGAGAAACATAGGCCAAACATTGACAGATGGGAATAGAAAAGATTGGGCATCTTAGTTGTCATGGGCAAGTGGGGCCTGTTTCCATGCGGTATAACTATGAATCTATGATAATTTGTACCAATATGACACCTGCTATACCTCTTCATGAAAGGCTGACATCTTATACATTGCAGTGCTTTTAAAACATTTGAGAGAATATTAAACCAATACATTGAGAGGATATATTCAATGGTAAGATGTATAAGTATGTATTTCAGTACAAAACAATGGTTTACATTTTAGTGATTTTTGAAATCTTTCGAGTTAATTTATTGTAGCACATTCCTTTAAAGAATTGCTCATTTAAAAAATGTATTGCTATCAAATGCCAAAGCTAAGTTGCAATGTGGATTGCAGAAAGCAGTTTTAAAAATAGTCACCTTTATTTCATGATGAAAACAGACATTGAAAAATAAATGGCATCGCCAATGACCTGGAATCTGCAGTGAGAATAATGCTGAGAATGTCAGTGCTCACAGTTATAATGGAAGAAGTCTGCCAAGCAACCTCAGGGCGAGACACCAGCCCAGTTAAACACACAATTCCAGGCATTGTTGCTGGGAATTCCCTGCCCTGCCACAGGGTATGCTGTTGTGCCTATCTCTTGGATCTAATTAACAAGATTTATGTCCAAGAGTTTGCAGCCACTGGTGACCTGACAGTATTTGATGTTGACCTCAGTTAAAAATATGCCTTCAGTGATCCTCCCATAACAAACAAAGAGAAAATGCAAAGTGTTGGTATGGGAAGGGTTGGAGGCAGGTCAGGGGCACTTTCTACAAGCAAGCTTTGCCTGATACTTTCCTCCGCGGATATAAAGGGACATCATGCGGCCCAGCTGAAGCCATCGAAATTTGAAAAGTGTCAGGATTTTGATCACAGTACCAGACTTAGCCAGAAATGATATACATGATATACATATATAAATGACTCAATTTCAAATGCACTGAATTTTTTGAATAACATTCAAAAACTTTTAACATTTATTAAAACTTAAAAGAAACTTTAACCCCTTAAAGATTTTGAATAATTTCCAAAAAAATGTAATCTTTAAAAAAAAACTAAAGTAAGAAATCATTTGGGAGACGACAAAGATAGCCTTGGGAAATTTTAGAAAAAACGTGTTTTAAAAAAATAATAATAACATTTGAAAATCTTCATTTAAAATTAATAAACCATTAATTAAGGCTCATGCTGCCATTTCCTTCCAATAAATCAAAGGGAAAATCTCCTGATGCCTCCACATGTTTGATAAAGAAATGTTGGGCAAGTTTCTAACTAGTGGGCATTATGCTCGTTTCTGGCCCCTTTTCTGAATGCGCATGCATGAAATTCAGAAGTTGCTATCAGTTTTGAGAGGTAGTAATAATGAATGAATACCAATACATCGGTGTGTGTGCGCCAATGATTTGACAGATTTGTTAACTGTTCATGAACTATTCGGATTGACAATAGACAATAGGTGCAGGAGTAGGCCATTTGGGCCAGCACAGCCATTCAATGTGATCATGGCTGATCATCCACAATCAGTATCCTGTTCCTGCCATATCCCCTGACTCCATCTATCTTTAAGAGCCCTATCTAGCTCTCTCTTGAGAGTGTCCAGAGAACCAGCCTCCACCGCACTCTGAGGCAGAGAATTCCACAGACTCACTACTCTCTGTGTGAAAAAGTGTTTCCTCATCTACGTTCTAAATGGCTTACCACTTATTCTTAAACTTTGGCCCCTGGTTCTGGACTCCCCCAACATTGAGAACATGGTTACTGCCTCTAGCATGTCCAAACCCTAAATAATCTTATATGTTTCAATAAGATACCCTCTCATTCTTCTAAATTCCAGAGTATACAAGCCCAGCCGTTCCATTCTCTCAGCATATAACAGTCCCGCCATCCCAGGAATTAACCTGGTGAACCTACGCTGCACTCCTCAATAGTAAGAATGTCCTTCTTCAAATTCGGAGACCAAAACGGCACACAATATTCCAGGTGTGGTCTCACTAGGGCACTGTACACTAGGACCTCTTTGCTCCTATAGTCAACTCCTCTTGTTATGAAGGCCAACATGCCATTCGTTTTCTTCACTAGCCTACTGTACCTGCATGCTTACTTTCATTGACTGATGAACAAGAACTGATGAAAATAAAACCTTGCAGATATCCCGTTGATTGAGGTGTAATTTAGTTTGCTAAACAAAGCCATAATTATTTCTCTCTGGCCTTAACTTTACACCTTATTGTGTTATCTGAAAGCTCTTTACATCATAGTTTGTGTTATTATTGTATATTTTTTAATATAATTTTGTGCTCAGCATGTTTGAAGCTATCTCTGTTGCTGGATGCCAAAGATCCCACTAAACCAGCACGAAATTTCGTTCAGACCAAAGGGTCTGAACAATAAAGGATACTTTGACTTTGACTTGACAATATTAAAAAAGAGGAAATTCACACTATTACTGATTACTGCTATATCGATGTTCATAGTGAACACTTTTGTTTGGAAATTCTAGACCTTGTAAAAAATGTTTGTAATTCAATATGTAACTAAAACTTCAGAGTGACTCCCCCATTAGTAAAATTGAGCCAAACTAATTATATTTTGATGCAGACAATATCCCAGAAATAATTTTGCTAGAAGATGTACATGCAGATATATTTCAATGCAGCAGTGAGTGAAAAAGAAAGAAGACATGTTTCGTCAACATAGATTTTCCTTTTTCTCTTTTTTTCCCCAGAGCAACAATATGGAGTAAAAGGTTATATTGTATTTTGGTGTTAAATTTGTATTTTGGTGTTAAATAGACAGAATAGAAAGAAAAGACAATTTTGGCAGGTTACTTGCAGCATATTGGACACAGATGGTTATCGGGATTTTGTTACACCATGAATTAAAAACTATATGTATCTTGAATGAACCTCACAACCTCATTACCGCACTTTCATTTTTCCTTCTGGCATTTGATGCTGTCTTGAGTATATATATTCAAGACTGAGTTGTGGGGCTTCAGCTCTGATAAAAAGTCGACTGAAAGATACTGGCAAGATCATGAAATCCTTGCCCATGTCGTCTTCACTTTTTAACGGCTAATGTGAAGCTGCAGCACAAACTATGAAAAGAACAGAGAAAGGAATGTGAGTCGCAAATGAAAGGAAAATTTGACATGCACATTATATATAGAGGTAACTGAAAGAATGGGTACTTCAAAATGACCAAATAAGAACTATTGATAGGGATGGTACTTGGCCAATCCAACTCAACTTCTGTGGAAACAAAGTGCTGGAGTAACTGAGCAGGTCTGGCAGCATCCCTGAAGATCATGGATAGGTGATGTTTTGGGTCTGGACCCTTCCTCAAACTTCTGATTTATTCCCAGCATTTTTTGTAAACCAACATCTGCAGTTCCTGATTTCTCCACTCAATTTCTGCTGGTGTGGATGCATACTGGCCAATGACTGCTGCTGAAAATATCAAATAAATATACTTTCCAAATTCATTGTTGCCCAAGAAAGAGGTTGATTGTCTCCTTGTGGTATTATGGAAATGCCACAGAGATCCATTTCGGGACATGTGACAATAAAATAGTCTTGACTCTTGATAGTTATAAAGCATGGAAACAGGCCCTTTGGCCCAACTCATCTATGCTGACCAAGTTGCCTAACAGCCAATTCCTCTGGCCTGCACCTGACCCATATACCTCAGAAACATTTCTGTCCAAATACCTGCCCATATGTTGCTTAAATGGAGTAATGTTACCCGCCTCTACCCCATTCCATAAAGACAACACCCTTTGTATGAAAAAGTTGTTTCTCAAGTACCTTTTAAAACCTTTACCTCTCACATTAACATTCCCCATCTTACTTTAATCTTCCCCTCTCACCTTGAACTGAATGTCATTGTCATTCTTTCAAGATCTCTTGGACTCCAGTTAATTGGCCCATTTCGTAATAAAACAGAATGTGTTGAAATACTCAGCAGGTCAGGAAATATATATTAAGGAAGAAATAGAGTTAATGTTTCAGATCAATGATCTTCCATTAGAACCTGCGTCAAAAACTGGTAACTCTATATCCCGCTCCACAGTTGCTTTTAGAACTAATGAGCATTCTCAGCATGCTTAATGTATTTCAAACTTCAATAATCTGTGGTATATTTACTACTGGAGCCATTGGTTGTGCTCATATTCTGGCAGTAAAGCCTTTCTGTAAATCGTAATCAATCTCAAACTTTAATTTTTCCTCTCCCCCTCGTTCCCTCTCTCACACATTTACTTTTTCTCTCTCACTCAGTTTCTGACAAACTCACTTTCCCTCACACGCATACACGTGCACTTTCTTTCTCCAACACTCACTTTCACTCTCTTCTCTCTCTTACTTTCTCTCTCTCATTCACATTGTTTCTCTTTCTTCCCTTCCCCCCATCCTCTTCCCTCTACATTTTCTGTTTTCCTCTCCCCCCCCTTCTCATCATTTCCCCTAAAACAAACCGATGGGCATTAAGACAATCCTTACACAATTATTAATACATTTCCCTTCTGTGCTCTAGATGTTGTGTTGAATATTTGCAGCAAGGTTGAGTGCTGTGGGATTTGTGTTGCAATAAGAGGTTAACTGAAAGAAGCTGAAAAAGGTCATGAAATCTCTGCCCTTGTAATCCACACTGTTAATGTGAGACCAGAGTTAAAGTGAAGCTGCAGCACAAATCTTGAAGGGGACAGTTGAGAATGTGCTTCGAAATAAAGGGAGGTTTGACATTTTTGTGAAGAGAGGCATGAAGTGATGTTTTGACATAGACAGTAAATACTTTAAGGAATCAAGGTGCCGTTATCATATCTTTATCGATAAAACTTCAACCACTCACTTTGAATATGATTCAAATTAAGATCCAGAACTTAATATAAATTATATATCAAGACATATTCATATTTATGGATATTAATTTTCCATTGCATACATCAATAGACAATAGACAATATACAATAGACAATAGGTGCAGGAGTAGGCCATTCGGCCCTTCGAGTCAGCACCGCCATTCAATGTGATCATGGCTGATCATCCCCAATCAGTACCCCGTTGCTGCCTATTCCCCATATCCCCTGACTCCGCTATTTTTAATAGCCCTATCTAGCTCCCCCTTGAAAGCATCCAGATAACCTGCCTTCATCGCCCTCTGAGGCAGAGAATTCCACAGACTCACCACTCTCTGTGAGAAAAAGTGTTTCTTTGTCTCCGTTCTAAATGGCTTACTCCTTATTCTTAAACTGTGGCCCTTGGTTCTGGACTCCCCCAACATGTTTCCTGCCTCGAGCGTGTCCAAGCTCGTAACAATCTTATATGTTTCAAAGAGATACCCTCTCATCCTTCTAAACTCCAGAGTGTCAAAGACACTTCAGCATTTTACTGAACACTAGTCTTGTACCTACAGATCAATCAACAGATGTCTTTAATGATCAGGTCTGCCAATGAACACATTGTTTGGCATAGTGCAATGTGTACAAACATGCATGATTTGTGTTGTGTGATTAAATTTGTAGCAATTTAAAGTTTCAGAACATTTCTAAATTTTCTGCAACACACTTTTTAGAAGCTATTCTTGGCTACCAATGGCTACATAAATATAACGTGAAAGCCATAACATTTATAGGCATAAGTCATAAACATTTATCCTAATCAGTTAATGTCGGGAAAAATAGAACTGCGAGGCAGCAGTTGTACTAGCCATGCCACTGGCTGCCCAAAATGTGTCAACTTGGCTGTCTTTTGAAACTTGTTGTCTAAAAATGTTCTTGGAGTTTCTCTGGATCGGAAACTGTGGTGTGGCGTGGTCTGGGTCTCTGGGTCAACTGTTGTTTGGGTGGTATCAGTACATAATTGCCGCCAGAATAGCATTGATGCCTGCATCCACATTCATGACATGAGATGTATTTATCATCATAACATTAAGGACGATAAATCATTATGCTTAATAGGAATCTACTGAGTAAGTAGACACTGACACCAATCATCGTGCAATGCTGATTTGACACAAGTTTTGCCAAATTGGACCACGTCGTTCTAGATAAAGCCATTATTTAACCTTCACATCTGTGCTGTTAAAAGGGATCAACACTACTTGCAGTTTAATTGTGGATTGATTTCCACAAGCTATTACTTCAAAAGAAACTGGTTCTTTCTCAAGTAATTCAATGTTACCAATCTCTACAGGGAGTGGTGTGCAAGGCACTGTCAGATTTATTTCCTGACCTTAAGTTTTCTCACAAGTCAGATGCTACGAGACATGGATAGATTAATTGACATCCCTTTGGAATGATTCAGAGTAAGACCAGGGGGCCTGAATATATATATATACCATTTATTAGTAAAGGGAAGAGATGGAGGAAGAGAGAAGTACTCCCCCATTGAGACTACATTTGTTTGATATGTCCAATGACCAACTTGCTTACCAGAAGCTCATTGGGAAACAGTATGTGAAGTACTTCACTGAGGCATTACATATAAGGATTATTTATGTCCCAGTCATTTGCTCTCCTCTCAACTCCTGTGAGGCAGAAGATACAAACGCTTGAAAGCATGTATCACCAGATTCAGGAACAGCTTCTTCCCTGTTGCTATCAGACTACTGAGCAATCTTCCTGTAAGCTAAGGGTGAAGTCAAAACCTCCCAAATAACCACATAATCCTTACACTTTTTTTATCCTGCTCTTTCTCTGCAGTTGTAACACTGCAATACTTTACATTATATTCTTCACTCTGGTATTTTTTTTAAACTATGAGGACTACCTACTGTATTTGTGTATGGTTTGATTGTACTCATGTATAGTGCGATTTGATTGCATTGCACACAATACTTTTCACTGTATCTTGGTACATGTGACAATACTAAACCAATACCAATACCAGTTGTCAACAAAGTTCTCCCCTAAGATTCAAATAGTTACAATAGTGAAAGAAGCACCTGAATTGGCTTGGTCACTTTTATGTCACAGGATGTAGGACTTTCCTTGTGTATCTCACATTAACCCTTTCGCTCTGGGACCTAAATGGATAGAAAGAACTAACAGTGTTAAACTTAATACAAAACTCCAGTATACAATTTCATAGAATGTAGAATTTAACTGAAATATTCAACCACCATAGTCATCTAATGTTAGGGTGGGTCTGGGTCAAGGTGACTCATCCCACCTTTCTTGATCCAGAACTTTCTGCGTTGCTGGCCCAAAGCAGCATGTAGCGCGCACTTCTTTGTCACTTAACCTCTCTTTGATGCCCCCATCTCTAATAAAAATTCAAGAAAAGAGGAACTGTTGCCCATTTCTTCCAGACAAAAGGGGAGTCACAACCTTCATCTACAATAAGCTCCCATAATTGGTTATATTTAGTCATAGCACAATACTGTACATAGAATCAACTTCAGGCACCTGGTGATCCATATAAGAGATTTATTCAACAATCTTGACAAATCTGAACAATGGTTCATTGGTTGATACCTATAGGAACACATCTTCCAAAATATTCTCCCCTGGGTGTTATTTTATTCCAGCCGCCACCTATGTGTCCCATTTCAAATCAAATTCAAATTCAAATTCACATTTATTGTCACATGCACCAATTAAGGTACAGTGATATTTGAATTGCCATGCAGTCATATAATTAAAAGAACACAACACAATTAAAAAAACAATAGAACTTAACATAAACATCCACCACTGTGATCACTATGATGGAAGGCAATAAAGTTCAGTCAGTCTTCATCCTTTTGTTCACCCGTGTATGGGGCCTTGACCGGCCACGGTCACCGCTACAGACGGCCCAATTGTACAGGCCCTCTCGTCGGGATGATCGAAGCTCTGACATTAAGATGGATGAAACACACTCCGCGGCTTGGAGTGCCCCAATCAGCCACTTTTTTACCGGAGACCGTGGCTTCTTGATGTTATAGGCCGCAGGCAGGCCAGCGATCGGAGGTCTTCTCTGGTGATCCCCGGCAAGGGATCCCTGGTTCCAGGATGGTAAGTGTGCTCCACGCCTGCTGCTAGAAGCTCCGCAGACCGCGGCTTCACGATGTTAAAATCAGCAGGCCAGCTGTCGGAGCCTTTCTACTGGCTCCGCGATGGAAATCCATGCCGCCCGCGCCTGCTGCTGAAATTCTGGGCCGTCTCTGGGAAATGCCGACCAATCCAAATTGTGAGGCCGTGGGGGAGGCAAAAATATGAAAAGGAGAAAGTCGCATCTTCGCCGAGGTAAGTGACTGGCAACGGTTTCCCCCTATTACCCCCCCCCCCCCCCCCCCCCCCCCCCCACCACCCCCCACATAAAAATATACCGAAAAACATTAACACATACATTTAGACATAATAAAAAAACAAAAAAGTTCGAAATGACTTGACACACTGCTGGCGAGGCTGACGCTCGCGACGCCACCTGATGACATGTTGCCCAACCTGGAGGCATATCCGCAATGTAATATTAGTTATGTTCTTTCAGACATTGTATTGTATGCAAGTTTTCTACAATCTGTGAAACATTCAGCTGTTTTGCACTTGTTGGTTTTATTGTTATATCTATAATCATTATACTAATTATTCTATATGAGCTTCATGCAAGCAAGGGACTTTATTGCACTCTGGTTTATATGACAATAAACAAATCCAATTCTGATCTTGGATTGTCTCCCAAAGGATTAGTGCAAGAGGAAATATATTTTTCCCAACGTCCCCTGATATTTCAGGGGGTATTCAAAATTGAAGGGAGAGAAACTTGCAACATACCACCAATCCATTGATAAAGTCACTGTTTCTCTCTATTAACAGGGCTTCAGTTATAATTCATACATTTACAGCTTTGAAAGAATTGCTGAGATTCTCATGGTGTAGAGTGTAATTTACTCAACATATTTGATATTTGGAGACAATGGGAGCAATTTAGTTCGGCACATGAATTGCAGTTCATTTCTTGAGTCCTTTCCAAATATGTACCTCACAATCATTGAGAGCACCAAACCAGCATTGGCACTAAAGGCAGTTCATATTGACGACAAAGGACACAAAGTGCTGGACCAACTCGGGCAGCATCCCTGGAGAACATGAATAGGTAAAGTTTCGGATCGAGACCCTTCTTCAGACATAACATTGACTAATCCATGCTCTCTCAACATTGATATTGCAAAATAACTTAATTAAGATAACTTATTACATCTGAAGTAACAATACTTTCAAAGTCAGGAGCTTTCAGTATTAAAGTAGTAAACTACTAAAGCAAGCCCATAAATTAATAATGGATCACATGATTGAACTGCAAATACATTTGCTTAATAGGTGGAAATAAGATCAGAAAATGGCAATACACCTTTTGTAATGAATGAATGAATAAGTTTGAATGAATTAATATGTTTATTGGCAAAGTATGTTCACATGCAAGGAATTTGCCTTGGTGCTCCGCTCGCAAGTGACAACATGACATACAGTGACAATTAAGAATGACACATAAAACACTAAACATTAACAAAAACACATTATCGATTAAACATGTGAATTAAATAAAATACCAGAGCAAAAGGAGGCTACAGATTTCTGGTTGTTGAGAAGAGCTACTACTCATGGAAAAAAAGTTAAGTCTGGCTGTGGCAGCTTAGACAGTCTGGAGACGCCTTCCAGAGGGAAGTGTTTCAAAGAGTTTGTGGCCAGGGTGAGAGGGGTCAGAGATGATGTTATCCACTCGCTTCCTGGCCTTTGCAGTGTACAGTTCGTCAATGGGAGGGAAGGTTGCAGCCAACAACCTTCTCAGCTGATCGGACAATTTCACTGCAACCACCGGGTGTCGTGCTTGGTGGCTGAGCCAAACCAGACCATGATGGAGAAGGTGAGGACAGACTCCATGATGGCTGTATAGAATTGGACCATCATTGCCTATGGCAGATTGTGTTTCCTCAGCTGCCGCAGGAAGTACAGAAGGGCCTGTTTCCGTGCTGTATCTCTAAACTAAACTATTATGGAAAATAAAATGCAATCCGCAATGGACTGTTGGTCCCTTAAATTCAACAACGTAATTTCTACTGACTGTTGATCAGAAACTAAACAAAGTAATAAGTACAGCAAATTCTGCCAGTAACCCGACCCAGAGGTAATTGTAATTTATTATCCTGGATTAAGGAGCTTAAAACAGTGTGAGTTTTCAGAAAATCCAATTAAACTGTTTGGTTCCTGCTTAACTGATTTTCCCAAAGCCATGCTTACTGCAACTAAATACATCCTTCCACCTACTTGTGAGCCTCATTGGGGTCGGTGGGGGCGCTGCGAGTTGGCCGCCTTACCAGCAGCATGTTCGTTATTTCGACTTGTGTTTTTTTTTTGGTGTGTCTAATGTTAGTTTAGGTGTCTTGTGTGGCGGACAGTGGGGAGGGGAAAGGGGGAAACCGTTTTTGGTCGCCTCCTCCACGGAGAGGTGACTTTTTCCATGTTGCCTCCCTCGTGGCCTAACAGCTTGGATTGGAGCGGCCTTTCCCGGAGTTGGGCCTGGAACATCAGCAGCAGACGCGGCGCGGATCTTTCCATTGCCGACCGGGCGAACCCTTGCCGGGGGTCGCCAGAGAGGAGTGCTCCGATCTTGGCTTGGTGACTTTGGCATCATGGGGCTGTGGTCTGTGGAGCTTCTCGCCGCGAGTGTGGCCTTACCATACAGAGTCTGGGATCCCTTGCCGGGGATCACCAGAGAAGAGCTCCGACCGCCGGCCTGCGGCCTATAACATCCTGAAGCCGCGGTCTACGGTAGGAAAGAGCCGATTCGGAACCTCTATGCCGCGGAGGGTGTTCGACCATCCCGAGGTTGGCGTTTTGATCTTCCCAACGAGAGAGCCTGTATATCAGGCCGTCCGTAGCGGCGACTACGGAGGGTTTATGGGCCCGACCACAGGTGAACAAAGGAGGAGGACTGGCTGAACTTTTTTGCTTTCCACCACAGTGAGGAATGCTGTGGTGGATGTTTGTGTTAAATGTTATTGTTTATTGTGTGTTCTTTTTAATAGAATTGATGGGGGAAAAGGCCTCGCTCTCTAACATAAGGAAATATGGATATGATTATTTTTGACATGCTAGGTGACAAAGGAACTCTCGTTGAGACAAGTGTAAGCAGCAGATTTAAATGGAAATTATGAATTGAATGTAAATAAGCACACAATATACCAGGCTAAAATTGACCTCACATTATAATTATCATCTGTCAATTTGGAAAGTGTAGATTCAGTCCACTCTTCAGTCTGATGGTTGAATGATAGAAATAAAATTATGTCAGGTAAAAAGAATAATGTGAATATTTTTTAACACTGACATAACAGATTTTGACACAATCTTCATTATTATCTGAAATTTCAAATGTTTATTTTTCTGAGATTTCCCACAGTATTCCATGATCTTCATTCACAAGTAGATGCAGGAATTTACTTGGAGTTGGGATGAGCATGGTTTTGGGAAAATCAAATGCCAAAAGAGGTCATTGATATAAAAATATAATTATACATTTAACCATCTGAAAATGGATAATGAAAATCTTTAATATTATAACATAACCAACAAGGAAAGTTTGGTTCCAACTAAGACATAAAATGATATCATGTGATGGGAGTAGAATTAGACCATTCAGCCCACCAAGTCAATTTCACCATTCAATCATGGCTGATCTATCTCTCCCTTCTAGCCCCATTCTCCTGCCTTCTTCACATAGCCTCTGACACCCATACTAATTAAGAATCTATCTATCTATATCTTAAATATATCCTGCACTGCTTTCTGTGGCAAAAAATTCCACAGATTCACCACCCTCTGACTAAATAAATTCCTCCTCATCTTCTTCCTAAAAGAACATCCTTTTATTCTAAGGCTATGACTTCTAGTCCTAGACTCACCCACTAATGGAAACATCCTCTCCTCACCCACTTCATCCAAGCCTTTCACTATTCTGTACATTTCAATCCGGTTCCAACAGACCAATTACTACCTCCATAGTCAACAAGCAAAGCTGATGAGTGGCTAAAGGAGCATTGAAATAATACGTATTTTAACCTAAAAAAAAGAATAGAAAATGCTGGAGCCAACATAGTTAAGTTTTTCTAACTATATTAATTTAGTAATATTTCGATAAAATCTTGCATATTAATACAAATAATTTATTCATATGCAGAGTAGCGAATAAGAGCAGATAAGTAAAATACAATAGATAAATACATGAAAACTAATATTAAAGGAATAGGACTATACATTTACAAGTTTATTGATCTTGGACGAGCATAAAAAAATTGACAGTGCTATGCAAAGCCTGAGATTTTATTGGATAAAGTATGGAATTCCCCTTTTTGTATATCGAGAAGTAATATAGTCTAAAAAAATCTCCTGTGCAAAAATAAGTTAGGCTGGACAGGGCTGTGCAAGCCTTATCCAAGGCCATGGGAAACATTTAAAAAAATGCACATGTATAATGTATTAAGTGGTTAAAAATGTAATTTCTAAGCCTTCTGTGGTTTATTCCAATTAAAACATACATGAGATGCAAATTTCCACGAACTTGGCTCCACAAATTCCTGTTTTTGGAGAAATTCTTAACGTAGCAGTTCCAAAAGGGAATTGACACTGTAATTAAAGGATCTGCTTTGGGGCAGATGCGTGCTTGAATGCTGGTCAGTAACACTGATAGACATCATACAACTTTGGCTAACAATGTATCATCCATTCATAAGGGAGGTGAAACAATTCTGTGTACAGAAGCCTATCTCACCCACAACAAATAAAAGTTCTAGTTTTTAGTTTTTCAAAATAAAGTGTGAAACTGGCCTTTCAGCTCACCGAGTCCATGCTGACCAATGAGCACCATTACACTAGTTCTATCCTATACACTGGAGACAATTTGCATGTCTTTGGAATGTGGGAGGAAACTGGAGCACCCAGAGAAAACTTATGGTCAAAGGGAGAATATAAAAAAACTCTGTACAAACAGCACTCACAGTCAGGTCCAAACTCAGGTCTCTGGTACTGTAAGGCAGCAAATTTACTGCTGTGCCACTGTGCTGTCTAAGTAGATTTACCTTATAAAAGGATATCTTCAGAAAGGACCATTAAGGAATTTGCGATATCATTGCTGGATTCAATGGCAGCAGCCCAGGTAGAAACCACACATTTAATTAGTGCCAAGACAGGTCTTAATTATCTGATAACAACCTGCTCATATGTTCAAGGCCAGTGCCAATCACTGAGTGTGCATTCACTTAACGTTATTGAGATAATGATGCCAATCCTGCATTGTAAGCTAATTGCTATCATTATTGTATACTCAAATTAACTTCTTTGCCTTTGGAAAAGTGGCAGATATTTATTAAGGTGCGATTTTCAAATGAAATGACATCATATTATCTATTCAAATATAAAAATGATTGATACAACTACTTAAGCAAGTTGCTAACATGACCAGGATTAACCACTGTGAGAAATAAAGTTAGAGCATTACACAGTGAAATATATCAATGCAGTTAATGACTATTCTGTCCATTTTGCCTCATTGCTTAAGTTTCTAATATTTAACGGCTTGTACATACCTGGAATTTAGGCAGTGAGCTGGCAATGTGCCTTCAATTTATTTATTAAAACATATTTCTAATCCATGGTTTACAGCAAATAAAGCTACATTTAACATACATTGAAAAGATCAATAAATATTGACGTGTGTAGGAAGAAACAGCAGATGCTGGTTTACACCGAAGATAGACACAAAATGCTGGAGTAACTCAACAGGTCAGGCAGCATCTCTGGAAAAAAAGGAGCAGGTGACATTTTGGGTCGAGTCCCTTCTTCAGACTGAGACTCAGGGGAAAGGGAAAAGAGAGATATTAACTTGTTTAGCCAAGAACTATGAGGTATTAGAACATAGAACATTACAGCACAGGTTCATCAGATCATAATATCTATGACATAGGCATCAAAGTAGAATAATATCTTCAACCTGCATATAATCTTTATCCCTTGACTCCATGCATATTCATCATTATTTTAAATGTCACTATTGTATCTACTTCCACCACCATCTTGGTAGCATGTTTTTGGCACCCACCACTCTGTGTACAAAAAACTTGCCCTGCACATACATACATACATACATCCATCCATCCATCCATCCATCCATCCATCCAACCATCCATCCATCTATCTATCTATCTATCTATCTATCTATCTATTAAAAGTCTGTGGCTGCCGCCGTCCGTCCGCCGTCCGTCCGGCTGCCTTTCTGCCTTTTGATTAGTTCCATCGTGTGATGTCACAATGCCCAATGCTCGCAGATGTCCAATCGGAATGGATCCATTTACATATGCCTTTGCACCAGCCCCAGCCCCTGGTGAACGTTCCATCGTGTGATGTCACAATGCCCAATGCCCAAAGACATTCTTGCCATAGAGGGAGTACAGAGAAGGTTAACCAGACTGATTCCTGGGATGTCAGGACTTTCATATGAAGAAAGACTGGATAGACTCGGTTTGTGCTCGCTAGAATTTACAAGATTGAGGGGGGATCTTATAGAATCTTATGTTTCTATGTTTCCCTCTCCTCACCCCTCTCCCTCTCCCACCCATCCCTCTCTCCCCCACCCCTCTTCGCTCTCTACCCCACCCCCTTCCCTCTCCCCCCACCCCCTTCCCCCTTCCCCCTACCCCTCTGTCCCTCTTCCACCACTCCCCCTACCCCTCCCTCCCCACTCTTCTAGTTCTCTCCCCCCTTCCCCCTCCACTCTCCCTCCCCACTCTTTCCCCTCTCTCCCCCACCACTCTCCCCCTCCCTCCCTCCTCCCCTCCCTCCCCTTCCCCCCCTCCCCAACATCTCTCTCCCCATCCTCCTCTCTCACCCCCTACCCCGCTCTCCTTTCCCTCCCAAATCTGTCCCGTTTCCTCCTCCTCCTCTCCCCTCCCTCCCCTCTTCTTCCCCCCCCCCCCCCCACCGGTGTGTTTGGGGGGTGGTTAATGTGAGTGTGATGCCGCAGCCCCCCCCCTCCCCTCCCCCCCGCAAACGCCGTTCGGGAAACAGACCCAACGGGTCTGCACTTGGTCTAGTCTCCTTTAAATTTTCCCCCTCTCACCTTAAACCTAGGCACTCTGTTTTGACTTTCCCAGCCTGGAAAAAGACTCAAACTATCTGCCTTATCTCTCCTTGGCATAATTAGTCTCCCCTCAGCCTCTGACACTTCAAAAAAAAAATCAACCATGTTTGTTCAACTTCTTCTTATAACTAATAATCTCCAATGAAGGCAGCATCCTGCTAAACCTCCTCTGCACTTTAACCAAACCCTTCACATCCTTTTTGGAATGGGGTGACTAGAATCACACACAAATGTAGCTGAAACAAAGTTTTATAAAGCTTCAACATGACTTCCTGCCACTCATACTCAATGCCCTGATCGATTAAAGCAAACATACCATATACCTTCTTTACCATTATTTCAACTTGTTTAGCCATTTTCAGGAAGCTATGGACTTGGAACCCAAGGTCCCTAAGGGTCATAGCCTTAACAGTATACTTTATCCGTACATTTGACCTTCCAAAAGGCAACACCGGACACTTACTGGTATTAATTTCCATCTGCCATTTCTCTGCCCATATCTGTAATTGACCTATATCCTGCTGTATTATTTGACAACATCCTTAACTGTCTGCAATTCCACTACTTTGTGTATCGTCTGCAGACTTAAGGGCCTGTCCCACGAGCATGCAACTGCATGCGACCTAACATGGTCGCTTGAGCTGTACGGCCGGTTCCATTTCGATCGCCGGAGCCGTATGGAGTTGTGCGGAGCTGGTCCCGACATTGTGCGGGGCTCCGAAAAACTGACCCTGTCCAAAAATTCCGCATGGCAACGGCCTGCCGGCCCACAGCCGTATTGAGGCTGTACGCACCGCCTCGATGGGCGTGCGCAGCGTCTCGATGGCATACGCAGCGTCTTGACGGCGTACGCCTAGCGCGAATTTCTCGCAGACTTCGCTCGAACTTCACGTCAACTCGTACGGGATCACTCGACCTCCACGCGGCCACAGCTTCTGGTTTAGTCGCGCTCGCCGCATGCAGGCCCTTTACTAACTGACCCATCTACAATTTCACACAAATCTTATGATACATCACAGACAGCAGAGGTCCTAGCACTCAGGTCTGTGGAACACCACTGGTGACAGACCTCCAAACAAAATCACACCACTCCACCACTGCCCTCTACCTTTGATAGGTAAGCCAGTTCTTAGCCCAAACTATCAAGTTACCATGGATCTGTTTACCGTTGTCACTTCCTCAAAAAACTCAATCAGGATTGTCAGAAATGACTTACCCCAAACAAAACAATGCTGACTGTCCCTAATTAGCCCATATTATGTCAAATGTGAGTGAATCCTTTCCCTAATAATCATTTCCAATAGCTTCCTGCCTACTGATGCGAGACTGGCCTATAATTTCCTAGATTATCTCTATTTAGCTATTACAAAGGAACAATGATGACTACGGTCCAGTCATCGGAGCTTCACCTGTGGCTAGGGATGATACAAAGATTTTATCAAGGCCCCAAGAGTCTCCTCTCTTAACTCTCTCAATAACCTGTGATGGATTCCATCCACTCTGGGGACGTACACCTTAATATTCTTCAAGGGACAGATACCATGGCCTTCTTGATCTCAAAATGTCCAAGCATATCAGTATACTCCACACCAATTTTGCTATTTCCTCCTTGTCCACCTCCTTGGTGATTACTGATGCAAAGTGCTAATTTGGTAGTTGGCGTAAATTCCTTTTTTTTTGAATCCTTGATTGGCCCTATCCTCCCCCTTCTTGTTTATAATCCATGTATAAAATGAGTTTGGATTCTCTTTAATCTACCTTGTTAATGGCATTTTCTCCTGGCCCTTTTCATTCCCAGCTTGAGTTATTTCCTACTTTCTTTATATTTCTCAAAGCTCCTGTCTGATTTCATCTTAGTGATAGTCATAGATTCATACAACATGGATACAGGCCCTTCAGCTTAAATTGCCCACCATGTCAAACATGCCCCATCTACAGTAATCCCACTTGCCACACAAACCATAACCCTCTAAACCTCTCATCCATGTACCTGTCCAAATCCTATATGTTCTGCTAGTACCTGGTCTCAACTACCTGCTCCAGTAGGTACACAAAATTGCTGGAGGAACTCAGCGGGTGCAGCAGCATCTATGGAGCGAAGGAAATAGGCGACGTTTCGGGCCGAAACCGGCCCAAAACGTCGCCTATTTCCTTCGCTCCATAGATGCTGCTGCACCCGCTGAGTTCCTCCAGCAATTTTGTGTACCTTCGATATTCCAGCATCTGCAGTTCCCTTTTGAACACATACCTGCTCCAGTAGCTGGTTCCATATACCCACCACCTTTTGTGTAAAACGTTACCCTTCAAGCTCCCATTAAATCTTTACCCCCTCACCTTAAACCTAGTTCCTCTTGTGTTTAATTTCCCTAATCTGAACAGAAGACTGTGCATTTACCTGTTCTATTCCACTCTTGATCCTGTGCGCCCCTATTAGTTCACCCCTCATCCTCCTGCACTCCAAGGAATAGATTCCTAGCCTGCTCAACAGGGCTCTGCTGTACAGGGCCCTGGTGAGACCACATCTGGAGTACTGTGTGCAGTTAAAACTGAGATGAGAAGATTTCACCCAGAGAGTTGTGAATTTGTGGAATTCACTGCCACAGAAGACAGTAGAGGCATTGGATGACTTTAAATGCGAATTAGATAGAGGCCTAGGGGCTAGCGAAATCAAGGGATATTGGGAGAAGGCAAGCACGGGTTACTGATTGTGGATGATTAGCCATGATCACAATGAATGGCGGTGCAGGCTCAAAGGGCCAAATGGCCTCCTTCTACACCTATTTTCTATGTTTCTACCTCTCTATAGCTCAGGCCCGCTAGCCCTGGCAACATCATCATCAATCTTCTTTGCGCCCTTTACATCTTTCCTGTAACATGGTGACCAAAACTGAATAAATCTTCCTAAATGTTACATTTGCTTCTTTTCTTCTTTCCACCAAATTCCTACCTCTCGACCTCCAAGGTACCACCTTGCCACTCTCTCCTCCTTATTGGAACATGCCAGTTGTAAAGTCTGATCAGCTGATTTTTAAACAACTCCCACATGCCAGATGTAGACCTTCAAAATAACAGCTGTTTCCAATTTACACTCCCAAGCTCCTGCCTAATAACTCTCTTAAAACATGAGTAGATCGAATCAATTTTATAATGTTCTTTTTTAATATTTCAATTTAGGTAGCATGAAAAATTTCAAGATGATTGCAAATTGGATTTTCGGCTTACGGTGTTTGCGATCATAACAACAGCAAGCTATTTAAAAAAAAGAAATTCCTCTAATTTATAGAGCTATATCGTTTCTGTACTATCGTAAGTACTAGACTAAGTGGTCCCAGCATCACAAGGGAGGGCTGGTCCCGCAACGTAATATTGGGGGGAGGGCGACTCTGAGTAAGATGGCCAAACATCACAGCCGTATGTGGTAGCATTTTTTCTAAAATCAATATAAAGCGCAAACAGGAAGTGGTCAAGATTAGACTTTTAATTATATAGAAGGCAAGGCAACTTTAATTAGGCAAGGCAATTTTAATTAGGCAAGGCAATTTTAATTAGGCAAGGCAACTTTAATTAGGCAACACAGCTTTAGCATTTCTAAAACAAAGGCTACACAGCTTTAGCATTTCCAAACCAAAGGCAACACAGCTTTAGCATTTCCAAACCAAAGGCAACACAGCTTTAGCATTTTCAAACCAAAGGCAACACAGCTTTAGCATTTCCAAACCAAAGGCAACACAGCTTTAGCATTTCCAAACCAAAGGCAACACAGCTTTAGCATTTCCAAACTATATTTTCAAACCACATTAATGGCACTGACAGGTCAGTAAAAGCACTCACAGTTTAGTAAACATGTGTTCAGTGTTATTCACAGCTCAGACTGAGAGACGTGACCCTCTCGCTCCCCCCATCTTGCAGAGACTGACTGAGGCACTTATCACTTCCGGGTTTTATATACCCTCCGGAAGGGGCGTGGCCTTCAGGTGAGAGAATCTCAACATTTTTAAACACTAATAACTCTTTTGTTTTTCATTGCTGGGAAAAAATCTTCTTGTCCTGCGCAGCGGAGGTGACTCTGAGTAAGACGGCCAAAAATCACAGCCGTAAGTGGCAGCGTTTTTTCTAAAATCGATATATATAAAACAGGAAGTGGTCATGATTAGACTTTTGGTAATATAGATTCTATAATTGTAATCCAAATAATTTCCTCGACATTAATGCTATTCTATTACATAAGGTTAATCCTAATTTGTTATTTTTCAAATATTTCTACTTTTTCATTACAAAATAATAGGTTGAATTGAGAACCCAGCAGTATCTTAATATAGAAACAAGGATTAGCAGATCCTGGTTTATAAAACAAGAAATAAAGCGCAGGAGTAGCTCAGCGGGTCAGGAAGTATCCCTGGAGAACATGGATCTGTGACATTTTGAGTCAGGACCCTTCTTCAGACAACTTAACATGTTATCAACAGGCATTGTTGGACAAATTATAATTTTTGTTCAGAAAAATGAAAAACTAAATCACTGATTGAAAAAAAATCCTTCAGAAATAAAGTTGGATATGGAAGCCATTTTCTTTGCTTGCCAATCTTCTACCTGCAACTAAGTTTGATCATCCGTCGCTTTTTAACTTCACACTTCATTGTTGCTTAGGTTAAAAACAGTAAGAATAATTGAAGATATATTATTCGGTATATTATTCTGAGTTTACAAGGCTTAATACAGTAATAAGCATTGGGCTGTCATAATGAGGATGCCTTTGTGGTGACAGTGACAGTGCGTCATGCCATTTTCTTAAATAAAGACTAGAACATAAAGGAGCTCTTATTTGGCACATTTGATTGTTGAGCTTTTTTGCAATCGATTTGAATTGTTGAGCTACTGTTGAACAAACCTAAACACCAGGAAAAATAATTTTGGTAGCACAGCATGGGTCCCTATCACCTCAAAGGTCATAAATCTCATGGGACCACAACCTGTTGAATATTAATATTTCTTAATTAAAATACATGATCTATACAGCTAAACAGAACGTGTGTCATGTCACACAACCAATAAAGGTTTTTTTTTTGTCAAAGTAGCTATTAAAGATAAAGCTGGAAGGTAACATTGAATAACCAAAGCATGCAAAAGATCAAGATAAACCAAGAGTAATTAGGCGCATATTGATTCAGCTAAAATGGCATGGGTAGAAAGTGAAGTGGAATTACAAACATGCCTGGTCTCCCACACCTCCACTGTGAGTACATGGTCACTGTGAATATACTGTATTATACAGTTAGAATAAAAAGAGAAAATACTGGAAACACTCAGAATTCAGCAGCATCTTTAGAAAGAAAAACAGAGTCAATGTTTCCGGTCGTATACCATTTGTGAGAACTATCCAAGTGAAGCAAGTGAATCATGGTGCAGGCAATGATTTTTAACCATGGGACGGCAATCAAAATGGCATCTCAATATGGCAAATGTAAAACTTTAGATTTAAGAATAGTGGAATGGAATGTAAAAGCAAGCAAGTGGCAATTAAAAGGACACAAAATGCTGGAGTTACTCAGGGGGTCAAACAATATCTCTGGAGAATATGGATAGGTGATATTTTAGGTTGGGATAATTAGTATGACAAGATATTTGGTTGGATTTAAGAACATACCAAAAGAAGACAAGAAATAGAGCCGGAACAAGTAATCCAGCCTCTCATCCCTGTATTAGCATTCAACAGCATGATTCATTGTTTCCTTTCTTCTCACTTTCCAGCCTCAATACTTATTCATTGTGAATTTACTCATTCCTATTATGTGGCGAATTTATAAAAAGTCATAAATGTTCTCAATCCAATGCTAAATGACTGTCCCCTCATTCTAAAGCAGTGACTCTGGTCCTGGACTTCCAACTCTGGAAAACATCATCCTTGCATTCACCCTGTCAAATTATCGTAACTGGGATATGCAGCTGTTCTGCAACAAACTGCTGGTATTTCTCTAAATGCCACTAAATTAGGGATTCCTGCAACAGTAAGAAGTTCAGAACTGTTTGTTAACAGATTCTGCCCTGACCAAATCATGTGATGAAATACAAATCCTCTTGCTTTGAAATTCCATGAATAACTTGCTTGAATAATTCAATGCCAAGCCAACATCTGTCCATGCTAATGAGCTGAATATTTATAAGGTTCAATTCACAGGTATCAGCACGCTATACTATTGGGTATTTAAACAGATTTTAACAACAGGCAAATGTACAGTATGTTCCTTTGTCTACTATTGTATGGCAACTGTAATTTCTGTGCATAAGCAACGTCACCAGATCAATGATACACCACTAACACATAAATAGTTGAGCAGTTTCATGGCCATTGCACTTGTTAAGACAATCACCACTTTGAAATGAACATCTTGATCATTGTGCATTTATTGATGGGCTGCAAAAGTAGATCTTTCTGAGTTGACACAGATCAATAGACCTAAATTGAACAGGTATTGAATGGATGCATCCTAATTACGTGTTTGAAGGTCAGGAATCTACAATTATTTATGTTAAAAGTTCTGTTGATCTGTTGCTTGATGTTAAGCAATTGATTTTGCAATATAATGTCAAATGATTGCAAATAAATATCTAATAATCCCACAGATCATCATGTATTTTATGATTCTGTAGTGAATGAATGCTTTGGTTTGGAATAAATTATAAATTTCATATAAACGAGTAGGAATGAAGACAATTAAGTTATAACTACTATAATTGCATTTTAGTCTGGGATTTTAAATTATCTGGTCGCAATTTAACAACTGATGCTTTATGGAAGGCAGCATTCTAATTTCTACAAAGGAATGTGGGTGGGAGTGGCCAACCCCCTCACCCTGAACACAGGATCCCCCCAGGGTTGCGTCCTCAGCCCCCTACTGTATACCCTGTGCGCACATGACTGTGTGGCCAGATTCAGCTCCAACTCATCCTCAAGTTTGCTGATGACACAGTGGTGGTGGGCCTGATCTCCAATAACATTAGGAAGGCCTCCCTGGAGGAGGTGGCTGATCTGGCACTCTGGTGTCAGAACAACAGCCTGATCTTGAATATCACTAAAACTAAGGAGCTGATTGTGGACTTTAGAAGGGCACAACAACCGAGGACGTACACGCCACTGGGGATAAACGGGTCTACTGTGGATATGGTGAGCAGCTTTAAATACCTAGGAGACAACATCACAGAGGATTTGACATGGACAACACATACTGCCGCACTGGTGAGAAAGACAAGGCAGCGCCTTTACCACCACAGGCAGCTGAGGAAATTCAGAGTCTCTCAGTAGAACGTATCCTGACTGGAAACATCTCAATCTGGTTTGGGAACAGCTCTGCCCAGGACAGTAAGACTCTGCAAAGAGTAGTGTGTTCGGCTACTACACTCCCCCCACCCACAGGACCTATACACCAGGAGGTGCAGATCAAGAGCCAGCAAGATCATGAAGGACCCCTACCACCCCAGCAACGGACTGTTCCAGCTGCTACGGTCAGGCAAGCACCTCCACTACGATAACAGAGAGGATGAGGCAGGGTTTCTTCCCACAGGCCATCGGGACTATAAACTCTGATCTCACCGGGGCGTAATTACTGTTGTGTCTTTTAAAAAAATGTAAATACTTGTTCTGTTCTATTCTGTTGTTCTGTTGTTTTGCACAATCCCGCAGGCATTGCCACTTTCATTTCACTGTACATCTTGTATGTGTATGTGACAAATAAAGTTGACTTGACTTGACTTGGCTTGACTTGATAGATTGTGCTGAGCTGAGGAGCCGATCAGGAACAGCATCTAGTCCCTAACCTATTGCACACATTTGAATAGACGAGCCTATTATTGAAAAGGTTTCCTGGTTAAAATTAGATGTTGACTTCTTTTCAACTCAATTTATCTTCATGGCCTGCTGGCTCAGTAGTAGAGTTTTTGCCTTATAGCTCCAGAGACCAGGGTTCAATCCTGACGACAGTTGCTTATTTGTAGGGAGTTTGTACGTTTTCCCCCTTGACTTGCGTGCGTTTTCTCCAAGATCTTCGGTTTCCACCCAAAGAGGTACAGGTTTGAAGGTAAATTGGTTTGGTATAATTGTAAATTGTCCCTAATGTATGTAGGATAGTGTTAGTGTGCGGGGATCGCTGGTCGGTGCGGACTCAGTGGGCTGAAGGGCCTGTTTCCATGCTGTATCTCTGAACTAAACTACACTAAACTAAGCTTACATTAAATAAAATTGTGATAAGAAATTGCAGATGCTACAATCTTGTGCAAAAATAAGAACTACATGAAATCAGCAGGTCAGACAGCAACTGTGGAAGGGAATTGAAAGAAAATGTTTCAGGTTGGGTCAGTCTGAAGAAAGCTTCCATCCTGAAACATCGTCCGTCAATTCCCTCCTCAGATGCTGCCTGACCAATCGGGTCAGAGTGGCTGCAGGAAGGTGTGAATCTAAGATCCAATGATGATTCAGACCAAGCACTATCTGGCTAATACGGTTGAAATGTTTGCATCTTAAAATGCATTTAACAGCGGGTCAGTCAGTATTTCAACCGGTCTTAAATATTTAAATATTATATATGGATATAAAATTTTGTTTATATATTATAACTAGATACTCCATTTAAATCCCAATCCGATTGCTCAATTGATTGCTGCACTGATAAATCTAGAGCAGTTCTGAGACTAAAAGGGATAGTGCAGGGAAACCATGATTCATGGTCTCACAGCAAAGTGTGACGCTAGCTTGGTGACAGCAGCATGTGAAGTTGATTAATTGGGGAGCCAGTCCACATGTGGAGGATATCGCTGATATGGAACTTAATTCTGGGCAACTCTTGCATTCCTATCAATAACTAGTCAGCAGTAATATTCATTGATATTGGAGCAGCACTCCAATACCAATGAAGTGCTTCGAAAGGCTGGTCCTCTCCCACATCAAATCCAGTATCCCTGCCTCACTGGACTCTCATCAATTTGCATACAGGGCAAATAGATCAACAGAGGATGCCATCTCTCTGGCTCTTCACACTGTCCTGACTCACCTGGATAGACAGGGCACGTATGTGAGGATGCTCTTCATAGACTATAGCTCTGCATTCAATACGGTCATCCCCACCAAGCTCACCACCAAACTCCACCAGCTAGGCCTCAGCTTTGCCGATATGCGATTGGATCCTGAATTTTCTGACGGAGCGACCGCAGGCAGTGAGACTGGGCCCGCACCTGTCCTCCACTATCACCATGAGCACCGGCACACCACAGGGTTGTGTACTAAGCCCCATGCTCTACTCCCTCTTCACACACGACTGTGTTCCTGCATTCGACACCAACACCATCGTGAAGTTTGCAGACGACACAACAGTGACTGGGCTGATCACCAATGGTGATGAAACAAAATACAGAGCGGAGGTGCAGAACCTGGCGGACTGGTGTGCACGTAACAACTTGTCACTAAACACCTCCAAGACCAAGGAGCTGATTATTGACTTCAGGAGGTCACATAATGGAGAATACGCCCCAATCTCCATCTACGGGGAAAGTGTGGAGAGAGTGTCCAGCTTTAAGTTTCTGGGTACTCACATTTCAGAGGACCTCACATGGTCCACCAACACCGCTGCGCTGGTCAAGAAGTCACAGCAATGACTGTTCTTCCTGAGGACATTAAAAATGACTGGTCTGCCGCAACAGCTGCTAACAACCTTCTACCACTGCACCACAGAGAGCATATTAACATATGGCAACTCTGTGTGGTATCTCAGCTGCACGGAGGCGGAGAGGAGAGCTCTTCAGCGCATCGTCCACAGAGCGCAGAAGATTATTGGGACACAGCTACCAGACTTGGAGGGCATCTACCACACACGGTGCCTCAGGAAGACCGTCAGCATCCATAAAGACTCCTCACACCCTTGTAATGGACTGTTCGAACTACTTCCCTCCGGCAGACGTTACAAGGCCTTCTACGCCCGAACCTCCAGACTCAGGAACAGCTTCATTCCCAGAGCTATAGCGGCTCTGAACCGGCCCTGCTGAGTGCCCACCACCCCCCCTGGACTGTCTCCTTCGGATGGTCATGTCGCACAGACACATCTGCACTTTAGTTTGTTTGAACTGTTTTGACTTTACTGTTCTTTTTACAATCCATGTTCACGGGGTATCTAAATCAATATTTTATTAGTTATTTATGTTATGACATCGGATGGAAGCTGCATATCAAATCTCGTTGCGCTTATATGCAATGACAATAAAAGATATTATTATTATTATTGACATTTAATGTTCTAGTCTGCCCTGTTTCGTGATTCATGAATTTTGAGTATTAGAGGATGTGAAACGGAAGAATAATGCTGTCAGCTGTTCTGAATGAGCGAAAGAAGGAATTAGCCTAAAAATGCTTTATAACTAACAGACCTAGTAAAGAATAATGAATGATGAAAATCCACCAATTGTAAAAATACAAAATATTCAGCAATATTTTCTTACTTGCCCTAGTTGTTTTCAAAATCCTAGACTTGAAATAACATTCTTTTCAAATCCATCGTCATGTCAGATGATGGTAATTATTGGGAGCATTTACTTTTCGCAGATGCCATGCAATGAAATTGTCAATCTTTGGGTATCATCAGCCATTTCTTCCTGATACATTTTTATATGTGTCAGGAACTGTGAGCATTGCAAAGGGAGCATACATAGTGATCATAGCTACAGATGTACATTTCCACAAATGTGCCAGAATTCCTTTGGCCTAAATAACGCAAGCTTATGATGTAGTATTATGTGCCTTCCACCTCTGCTGTTGGGGAATAGTCATGAAACATCTTGATACACAGTGAAGGATAACATGGGGGAATCTATTAATAACATTATGGAGCCATACTTGTTCCTGTCAAATCACATTTCCTGCGCCATATTTCAGAGATGCTTTTCAGTGTTACACATATTTGTATGCAAATGTCGTGGTGTTAATGAGTCCAAATATTACATATGTAGGAGAGCAATGAATTACTACCCTGGAGACCCAATATTCCATTCGAATATTTCTCAGCAATGATCAGTTACCAACATCAAAGCAGAGTAGAAATGTTGGAAAGTTATGATGCCAAAATTTCTGCTTACATTTTGTTTCTAGAATTGCTAGGATTTCTCGAGAATTAGTTAGATATGGTGCAAATAACAGGTGCCAGAGTTATGTTGCTATGAAAGGGAGGTATTCAATTGAATTTAATTGAAAGACACAATATGGAATGTGCTGCAAAAGGTGCTGGTGGAAGCAATTAGAACATTTTTAGATAGGTACATGAATATGTGGGGAATGACAAGAACTTTAGAAGTATTAAGAAAAAGAAGGACCTTGTTATGCAGATCCAAAGATTCTTGAAGGTGGTAGTGTAGGTCATAGTCTGGTTAGAAAGGCATAGGAAATACTGTCATTCATTAGTCGATGGATTGAAAATAACAGAAGGGCAGTTATGCTTCAACTTATAGAACTATGGACAGACCTCAACCGGAAAACTGTGCGCTGTTCTGGTTGGCACATATAGGAAAGATGTGATAATGTTGAATAAGGTGCAGAGAAGTTTCACCAAGACGTTGCCTGGGATAAAGCATTTCAGTTATAATTCTGGAGGCTAGGTTTATTTTTCCTGCAATGGTGATTAAATGGGAACATGATTGTGGTATCTAATATTGTGTGGGGCATAGCTAGAGTAGATTGCAGGAAACCTTTCCCTATCTCAGTGCTAGACAGAGGACACAGATTTAAGGTAAGATGTTCGAGATTTAAGTAGATTTGAGAGGACTCAGATGGTAATGAATACATAGACTACTCTATCTGAGAGAGTGACAATATTTAAGAAGAGTCCGAATTAGTCCTTCGACTTGCTAGGCATTGCAGATTATGGGCTAAGTACTGGAATTTTGGATTAGGGCATTTTGTGTTTATCTTTGATTTAAACCAGCATCTCCAGTTCTTTCCTACACTCGCAAATACGGACCTCTTTATTCAGGTGTTTTAACCCGGCCTTGGGTTAAACTAGTTAATATTTACCACCTCACTGGGTCATAGAGGACAATCGGCAATAACGGACCCCCCCGCAAACCCCGTTTCGTATCCATTATAGTGAGGGTTTACTGTAATACAGATGGGTGTTCACTGGTTGACATAGATGTAGTGGGCTGAGTGGCCTGTTTCCCTCCATTATGACTGTATGACTCCATGACAGTTTCCAGAGTGATAGAATTAAAAATATGAGGTGTTAACTATGAAAGTGGAACACATCTTTTAAAGTAATTACACCCATCTCCAGAGAAGACCTAATGAAAAATTGGATTTGGTGCTGCTCACCTTAGTCGAGTTTATAATTTTCCTGCATCTTCTGTACAAATAATGGCATCATTGTAAATTATATTGAACGTTGCCGTACCAAATCATCCTTGATATTTGGATGTGACTTGGTGGCGCGACTCACCCGTTGCAGCGGCCCCTACAGCCTGTCTGTCTTTTTTTTATTTTTTGTCTAGTTAAATGTAGTGTTTGGTGTTTTTTAATACTGGTTTTAAATGTGCATATGTGGGGGGCGGGGGGGGCGGGGGGGGGCAGGGGGAAACTGTTTAAATCTCTTCCCTGTCTGGGAGACCCGACCTTTTCCCTGTCGGGTCTCCGTTGTCGTTGGGGCCTAGCACCGTGGAGAGGCCTCCAACCTGAACGACCCGGGGGCTCGGGAGACTGCGGAGCTGCGGGGCTGCGGACTACTCACCATCGTGGGGCTGGCCGGCCTCGGAGCGTGGGGAGCGGTGGTGACTCGCTGCTGCGACTCGACTCCTGGGGCTCGGAGGCTCCAGCAACGCAGCCGCAGGTCCGGTGGACTGGGACATCGGGAGCTCACGGGTCCGGGTGGAGAGACCGCTTCCTGGAGCTCCCGCAACGCGACTTCTCCAGCCCGTGTCGCGGGGTTGGAACGACCTGGAGCGGGGTCATACATAGCCCGGCACGGCTTCATGGCCGGGGGACATTCCAGCGCCCGCCGGGGGCTCCAACTTCGAGACTTTTAGACCGGGAGCGGGGCCATAAATCGCCCGGCACGGCCTAAAATGGCTGTGGGACTTATCATCGCCCGCCTGGGGCTTCGACATCGGGAGAGACATGGAGAACAGGGGAGAGAAAAGACTTTGCCTTCCATCACAGTGGGTCCACTGTGATGGATGTTTGTGTGAACTTAATTGTGTGTATGTCTAGGAATTGTCTTTGTTTGTATGGCTGTGGAAACAGAATTTCGTTTGAGCCTCACTGAGGCACAAATGACAATAAAATTGTATTGTATTGATTAGAGTGGTGAGAGGAGAATGATTAGTTTAAACATCAATATGGTTGGACCCAATGGCTTGTTTCTATATTACAAGTACAATGCCCAATTATGCTTTTGGGTGATGGGTTGTAAATGTGCAAACAGCACAATTAGAGAGTTATGTGATTATGTTAAGTAGTTTTAATTATTATATTTAATAGAGTAATTAATATTTAGGGAACTTTATCACTGTGACAGATTTTCAGCTTCATAATGTGTGAAAATAATTGAATCAGGTCTCCCTAGAGACACCAGCTTCCTTGAACCTCCAAGCAGTTTAAGGATTAAAATGACATTTGTTTATTTTCTGACCACAGGCAGGAAATAACTGAAGCATTTGTGTTGTGCTATGGAAGCCCTGCTGTGTTGTATATCAGCCTTTCCTTTCCTGATGCTTCTCCAGAAAGACCCAGCAGATTGATTTTAATTGTGCGAATTAATATTTATTCAGTGATGTGAAGCAGTGCTTCTTGTCACAGAGCCGAATTCCTAAAACAATACCCCAGGGCGCTGATCTGCATTCATGTCAATAGTTCCTTTTAAAACAGAATTCAGCCTTATGTTCATGTCAGTCGCCTGCTTAATTGGCCCACCTAAGATGTGCAAAAATACTTAGAGTTTGAATAATAAGGAAACAAAACCTTAGCTGAGAATTTAGACACTTCAGTTAAAAATAAAATTGAGAACATACACCTTTTTTTCATTTGTGTGCCACACTACAAACTCCAACTAAACTTTGAATTGCCTTGATTTCAGGCTTTGTTTAAGTTTTTGCAATATATATACTTTTTTAATTTATTGAACATCTTTTTGTTGTTTACTATGGTGTTTACTGAGAACTATGTTTACATGCCTGTTTTGCTGCTGCAAGTAAGAATTTCATTGAAAATAGGCACAAAGTGCAGGAGTAATTCAGTGGGTCAGGCATCCCTGGAGAACATAGATAGGTGACGTTTCAGGTCAGGACCCATCATCAGACTGATTTCATTGTTCCGTTTTGGAAAATATGACAATATTTCTTGGATCTTATTTGTAGTCAAATGAAAAAGAAAGAAGTGTCATCGCATACAAAGATCAGCGACATTGCAGTAGCATTCCTATATTTGTAATTGGTACATGATTTTAACTCAGTCATATGTTTTCCATTATAATTTTATAGGTTCTTTCATGGCTGTTTTAGTTTATTTACCTGGGAAAATGCAATACATTTTCCTGTCCGTGTGTTCCAGCAATAATTACACATAATCAATGTTGATTTATACAAGAAATTAGAACATGGTCATAGGTTTTAAACTTTTATTAACAGATGTAGTTCATTCAATCCCTTAAAGTGTACTTGTTATTGAGTATACCTCAGCAGTATTTATCCAGGAGACCCAGGAACTGCAGATGCTTGAATATAATCAAAAACAAATTTCAGGAATAATTCTACCAGCTGAGCAGCATCTACAGAGGCAAAGGGTTGTTTGCCAGTTTGATTCATGATTCTGAATCAATTAACAGGTGGAACCAGGTTAGAGTGAGGTGGGAGGTGAGTATGATAGGTGAACAAAGGGAGAAGAAACCCAGGTAGATAGGTACAGTATGTAGTTGATGGGCATTTCGACCCAGCAGGGAAAGAAATAAAAGGTTACCTGAATTTGTAAAATTCACTGTTCGTACAATGTTCACTCTCCTTTCCATTCCCATTGTGACCTTCTCCACTACCACCCCCACCAGTGCATTAGGGATCTATCATCCTTTGTTCACCATTCCATTCCTCCAACGTTCCTGATTAATTATACTTCCCTACCTACTCCCATCAGTCCATCATCCACATATATACCTCCTCATATTTATCATTTTATCTGTTCCCACTCCATCACTCATAAGGACCCATCCAACACCATTTGCCTATTTTCTAATTATTTGTTTCCACCAATCATCTACTAGCTTCTGTCTCAAAACTTCCCCTTCTACCTCCGCCTTGCCCGCCTGACTTCATCTGCCCACCATCCCAGCCCCCAACCCATTCATCTGGTTCTACATATCATCTACAACCTCTGATTCACCCTCCCCATCATTTCAAAATATTAACAACCTTCCATCTACACTCAGGGATTCTCCAGCTTTTACCCATATATCTGGACATCGAAACAAAGAATGTTGATACCTTTTGAGAAAATATCAAGCATGGTAAAATTGGCCTTCTAATGGTATTGATATTCCAACCCTGTAATATTAGGGCTGACACGATTCTGCTGTTCCACCATTAAAAACATTCGCTTAGGATGATATAATTTTAGACCCCTGTCAGCTGATTTCTTTTTAAGTAATTTGAAATATTTGGATTTCAGCATTGAATCATAAGCAAAAACATTGGCTAATATGCCATAACTAACACATTTCTGTGCCTCTAGTTTGTGTTTACTTTTCACCTTTCCCATACAATTTTTGCACAAATTCTGAGTCACAGAATTCTCAAGAGGGTAAACAGTAAAGAAATGTCAGTTGTTCTGATGAACAATATATATCTATATACTTATAAAACTCTCATCTTGTCCTCTTCCGGTTTGCGTTGTTTTTAAATTTGCGCAAACACGGTACCCGAGAGCACTACGATTTATTGCCTCCTTAAGGGTCTGTCCCACTTGGGCATCAATTGTGCATCACGCAGATGGCGCGTGAAGATTTTGTACATCCCAAAATCCTGGGGCAACCGCTCCCCGCACACCCTCCTCCCCCACAGACCACCTGCTCCACATACCCCCTCCCCCACACGCCCGCTCCCCCACACACCCCCATGCCAACAACCCCATCCCCCACACCCCCCTCCCCCACACCCCCCTCCCCCACCCCTCCTCCCCCATGCCCACACACCACTCCCCCATGCCCACAGCCCCCTCCCCACACCCCGCTCCCCCACTCTCCCAGCCACCACACCACCCCCCCACATCCCTCCCACCACACACCCCCACACAACCCTCCCATCCACACCCCCCCCACCACACACCCACCCCACCACACAGCGGTAGACAATGCCAGCGGCAGCGATAGGCAGCGGCAGTGGTAGGCCGCGGCAGAGGCAGAGGTAGGCAACGGCATGGGCAAGTAGCGGCAGGGGTAGGCAGTGGCAGGGGTAGGCAGTGGCAGGGCTAGGCAGCGGCTAGGGTAGGCTGTATTTTATGAGTTATTCACATTTTGAGCTTTAATAAATCCCTTTTCCACTTGTCATGCCCTTCAGCTGCACCTGCGCAGAAATACCTGCGTGTTCTATGTCACAATAGGAACCCAATGGGCGGGAATAGCTGCGTTGCTGGAGAGCCACTAAGAGTGGATGGGGGGGGGGGTGGGTGAGGGTTGAGGAGGGATGAAGTGAGTGCGTGGGGGGAGGGGGGGGAAGGGCAAGGAGCGGAGTGGGGGGTATGAGGGGGATCAGTGGCATCACAACGGGAACCCATCTGCCTGCGCAGTTGGGGGCTATGCGTGAGTGGTGGCATATTGCGTTGGGGGACCAGGCCTCCCGTGTGAGAATGGGACCCAACGGGTCCTACATAGTCTTGTGTTGGCACTAAAATGGAAAGGTAGTCCAGAAAACAGACAAAGCTTGCAGGAAGATGGAAAGAAAATATCATAACATGGTATTGTTTTACATATCATTTTGGCAGCTACTGAAATCTCCCATACAGCAGCAACATCTACACATTAAGTTTGTTGCTCACTTCAAGTTTGACTCTACTTCATGTTTCGTTTGTCATTGATTTTCTCAGTGCTGGTAAGCCTCACATATCTAATCATAATGTCTCTTTTCTTGTCAGCCTCTGTCACGTTTGTGATGTTCTTTTTTAATTGTTCGTCATGAGTTACTTTTCTCTGTCAAATTTTCTCTTCTTTTGAAGGTATTGATTTTGTGCTGAAGTATGGTCTTTCAAGCATCAGTATTTCTCATACCTTTCCGAAGTTGTTATTGCTCATTATGAACTGAGACAGTGAGCGTTGACAGGCAATTTAAATTCAGAAGCTATCATGGCCAACTCTATTGGTTTTTGTCACCTGAAATGCAGAGAAACACACAGACATGTGCGTGAGGGTGCTTACTCTCATACATGCTTAGACACTCTCATACATGATCATGAATGTAAATGCTTTGATCTCTAATACAAATTAATGTGAGATCCAGATATATTTCTGATTTACATAGCTCATGTTTTATCAATTAATCTCTCAAAATTTAGTTTGCTTCATTTTCGCCACCACAGGATTAGACCTGTTTTTATTTCTGCCTTAAAAGTATTCAAAAACTCTATTTCCACTGCCCTTCAAGGAAGAAAATGACCAAAACTCATGACAGAGCAAAAAGTCTCACTTTTGCCTTTAGTGAGCATTTTCTTATTTTTAAACGCTGACTTTTCATTCCAAATTCTCCTACTAGATAGAACAAGGTCTCCATGTCCATCCAGTCAAGAACCATTAGGCCTTGCATGTTTCAATCATGTCCCCATAGTTAATTGTTTGTTTTTAATTTCCAATTTTTTTGGAAAGGCTCTCTTTGATTAGAAATTGGTAAATGCCTCTTTATTCAAAACGGAGGAGAGATAGAAATTAGAAAGTGCATGGAGAATTTTCCATTGACTTTCTCCCATGCAATGATAGACCAATGCTCAGAATGTCAGAAAAATATCAAGAAACCACATAAGAGTCATAAAGAGATACAGCACAGAACAAGCCCTTCAGCCACCAACCATCAAGTACACATTTATTTTTTTAAATTATTTTGTCATTTTTCAATTATTAAAGATAAAGCATGGAAACAGTCCCTTCGACCCACTGAGTCTATGCTGAACATTGACACTGGTGCACACCAATTCTATGTTATTCCATATTCGCATCCACTCATTACACACTAAAGACAATTTTAGAGAGGCCATTAACCTACAAAACCCACACATCTTTGGGATGTAAGAAGAAACCAGAACACCCAGAGGAATCCTATGCATTCACAGGAAGAATGTGCAGACACCATACAAATAGCACCAAAGGTCAGGATCAAACTCAGGTCTCTGGCAGTGTGAGACAGCAGATCTACGAGCAATGCTACAGTGCCACCCTATATATCCTTATGCACCTGATAACAATAAATTTTGAGCTTCTACAATGGAAATTCGTCAGTAGCAGGAGGCGTATGGTCACAGTTCGCACTTTGCTTTCAAAATGTAATTCCATTTTGACCAAGCATTAATCCTTAATCATTCTAAAAGTAATTATAATGAATAAAAAGTATATGATTCGGAACTTCAAAGACCAATTCTGAGCAAAGAATAATGCAATTTATGGAACAAACACTATTAAAATTCGTAATCCTTGTTCAGGATAAGTATTCCCATCCTTTGCAATATTGCAGTAACTGCTCTTTGACATTTCTTCTGCAGATTAAAACAACTGTATGGTCCAGTGCAAACTCATTTATTTAAAGCCTGCTAATATTTCAGTGCTGTGAAAATATGCAGACATAATGAGTTATTTGATGCCCAACTTAATTATATTTTCAACATTTCATTGGTTTTCAATAAATTGTGCTTCAATAACATGCTCATTAGTGCACCCTGGGCTACTTTCCTTTATGACTGAAACATCTATTAGAATATACCATCACCGGTAACTCCATATCTTTTCCAATAACTTCTTTCACAACAAAGGGAATCAAATTTTCATAGTTTAACTAGTTCTGGATGATACGTTTTCTCATGATCTTTGATTTAAAAGGTTTACAGTGTTTCTCTTTCTGTAGATGCAAGTTTATCTCCTGCATATCTCTAGCAATGTCTGCTCCTGTCTTCCTTTATGATACGAAACAATACAATATAACTTTATTTATCCCAGGAGGGAAATTGATCTGTCAACAATCATAAAAACACAAAATACATGAAACATGAAATTAAAGTGACAAGTGGAAAGGATTGGGGATGCGCAATGATTGGGGGGGGAGGGGGGGTCCAGTCTCAGTTTATCCCATGACATAAGGAGGAGGAGTTATATAGTTTGATAGCCAAGGATCTCCTGTGGTGTTCTGTGCTGCATCTTGGTGGAACCAGTCTGTTGCTGAAGGAACTCCTCTTGGTCGACCAATGTGTCCAAAAAAAGATGTTTCAGTTTGGAAGCTTGTTCCGATAAAGGCCTGAAATATATCTCTATATCTCTAAGACCAAGCTGTATTGTCCAAGATGCTTCACAGTTTGAGGAGCATCCTCCCCTCCATAACCACCTCCCATGGATCCAACTCCGCCCCTAGGATGGAGCCTGCCTTCCTGATGAGTTTGTTAATCCTATTGCCATGTTGGCCTTCGCCCTGCTGCCCCTGCACATGACAGCGAAGAAGATGGCACTGGCTACCACCGATTGGTTGAACATCTGCAGCATCTAGCTGCAGACATTTAAGGAGCGGACCTTCTCAAAATGTACATCTGGCTCTGTCCCTTCTTGTATTATTTCTGTGTAAGATTCTTGCTTTTGAGCTCGAGAGACCAAGACAAAACAATTTGTTTGTCCAGCATCCCTTACACCTCTTTATACTTCCACTCCCTCCCCCACAAGAATGTTCAAGGCTACAGTATGAACTACCTATAAAATGCATTACACCAATATAATAATAATAATAATAATAATAAATTTTATATTTAATGGGCGCCTTTCATACAAAATCTCAAGGACACCTTACATAGTAAACATATAATCGGAATATAACAATAAGGACATCACAGAGACACAGATTAAAAACAGGATTCAATCCAAAAACAGAAAATCAAAAACACAGTGTGAAGAGGGAGCAGCGGCAACCAAATCGTGCCAGCGTCCACTCTCTCTTCACGGCAGCCATCTTGGACACAGACCTACAAGACTACAAATAGACAAACAAAAAAAAAAAAAAAAAAAAAAAAAAAATATATGCCAAGAATTCTTTGACTTCACCTCCCAAACTGGCAAATTCCACCTTGAATGATGGGCATCAGATGCATGACAACCCAAAATGTCCCTTCAAGTTACACACTATTTTCATTAGAAATCTATTGTTCTTCCATTCCATTTTGTCAGGTCAAAAAGTTGTAAATTCATTCCTTATGGCTGTGACAAAAAATCTTTGCCATATTGCCAATGATTCATGGAGGTGGTTCCTAGTCACTATGTGAAGAAAAGTCAGGACTGGTGAATAAATGGTAGCCTGGCCACTGACACCAATATCCCATGATTAATTTAATTATTTTTTTTAATCTGCAGATTCAGAAAACACAAAAGCAAACAGAATAACACAGCCTGTGTGTAATTTGCACATTCTCCCTGTGACCACATGGGTATCCTTTGGGTGCTCCAGTTTCCTCCCATATCCCAAAGACATGTGGGTTTGTAGGTTAGTTGGCCTCTGTTGATTGTCCTAACATGTAGGGAGTCTATTTGAAAGTGGAATAACAGACCTGGCGTGAACTGGTGATTGTTGGTCAGTGTGACTTGGTGGGCCAAACAATCTGTTTCCACGCTGTATCATTCACTCAGCCAATCAATCAAAGTATTAGAAACAGCAAATTAGGCAGCATCAATAGAAAGAGAAAACAAAAGATGTTTCAGTTTGGAAGCTTGTTCCGATAAAGGCCTGAAGTATATCTCTATATCTCTAAGACCAGAAATATTATCTTTATTTCTCACAGATGCTGCATGACCTGTTGAGTGTCTCCAGTATTTTCGGTTTTTATCTCATGATTAAAAATGAATGTACAAATATCTTCAAATGTCTCCAACTATCTGCTAAGATGGTTAGCAACTGGCTGATCCAGTCGGCTTTGGAAGACAGAGTGCAAGTGTTTGGCAAACCATTGACGAGTCTATGCTTGGTCTCACTGATGTACAGAAGACCACGTCAGAAGCACTGGATGCAGTTGACGCGCGCGGTTAGAACAATATTCTAATAGATTTTGGCATATATGATTCAGGCTGCTTCTTCACAATTAGGCATTAGGATCCTCCTTGCACGTGAAAAGTACCTTACATATTCTGGTGTGGACCCTTGATACTTTCAGAAGAGCTTTTATTAATATGAAATTTTACTAATATGATCAATGATGCATTAGACAAAATATGTATGCTTGTGGCTCCTAATATTAGGTGCTAAGCCACTAATTCATGTCTGTAAAATAGAGATACTGCAAACTAGTGTCTTAGGGAAGATGTGCTGGTGGCTAGAACTTAATGTACTTTCAAACAAGGTTAAATAATGCTGGAGACAAGATAGCAGAGGGTGGTTTACTTTAGTACAATGTTAATTGATAGCATTAGCAGCTCTAGTTAGTGGAGGAGGTAATACATTTTGTGCACTTAACATAGCAGCAAGGAGTTCTTTCAGGAACAAAGGTGGCTAATGCATGTTTTACAGTTAGACGTTTTTCCACTAATTGCAGCAGAAATGCAAAATGTGAGAAAATCTCATTATCATGCTCCATATGGCTTGATGAGCTTACTTTAAATTCAACATCTATGGTCATTTTATGCTGCCATTGTTTATCTTATTTCACATTTGTGGAATGGATAGGTATCTAATTGCTAGACATCAAATCTACTTAGTTGTTTTAAATGGCAAGAAATAAGTACTGAACAAAAACTTTACAGTGCATGGTTTGAACGGGAAGCCTGCACTTGTCTGCTGCGAAGAGTGCATTCAAGACACATATAGAATTAATACACATATAGTTTGCATTGATACCAAATTTCAGAGATGTTTGCATTTGCACTATAATTCCCATGTAAAATATGCTGAGTTGACAGTTCATGGCTTTTCTTTATTTGATACCAATCCCACCATTTTGGAGCTGTCAGAATAACTTAGGCGGCCAGCACCAGTGCCTGCTCTTGAGGCAAGGGTGAACTGCAGGGAGAAGCATGGGATTTAAGGGTGGCACAGTAGTGTAGCGGTAGGGCTACTGCTTTACAGTGCCAGAGACCCTGGTTCGATCCTGACTATGGGCCCTTGTCGGTACGGAGTTTATACATTCTCCCCTTGACATTTGTGGGTTTTCTATGAGATATATGGTTTCCTACCACAATCCAAAGACATACAGGTTTGTTAGTTAATTAGCTTGGTATAAATGTAAAATTGTCCATAGTGTATGTAGAGTAGTGTTAATGTGCGGGGAACGCTGGTCAGTAGGGACTCGTGGGCTGAAGGCCTTGTTTCTGTGCTGTATCTCTAAAAGGTATCTCTAAGAGGGAGTTAGATGTGGCCCTTGTGGCTAAAGGGATCAGGGGGTATGAAGAGAAGGCAGGTACGGGATATTGAGTTGGATGATCAGCCATGATCAGATTGAATGGCGGTGCAGGCTCAAAGGGCCGAATGGCCTACTCCTGCACCTATTTTCTATGTATCTAAAACAAAAAAAAACAAAATCTAAAAAAAAGATTGTCATACCTCCTCATTCAACGACGAGGACTATGCTGTTGGGACAAGCCCAAGGTCACCAGTTATATATGCGGACACTCACCCTACTGTGAGTGTTGGTGTAATCACTACTGATGCGGTGACATCTCCAATGCCACACATTGATTGGCAGTCGTTGAGACATGACACCTTGCTCTGAAGATAGGCACAAAAATGCTGGAGTAACTCAGCAGGACAGGCAGCATCTCTGGAGAGAAGGAATGGGTGACATTTCGGGTTGAGACCCTTCTTCAGACTCCTTTTTCCATCTTGCTCTTCTTGGGCACTGGTATTATGATGTTCTTTTAAAACAGATGGGGACCTTAGATTATACTAGTGAGAAGTTAAAGATATCTGTAAAAACTCTAGTGTGTAGTCTGCCCAGGGTTTTGTAAACACAGCCAGATACACCATCAGGATGGATGCTTTACAAGGCTTTGTCCTTGTGATGTTAAGGTCACTCCAGACTTGGAGACTGAGATCACAGGGCAATCGGTATGGGCATGGGCTGTAGGGGCTCATGAATGCACATCATTATTTGCCTTTTCAAAGCAAGGATAAAATAGAATGATCTGCCATTTTCACGAGCTACATGAAAGCCCTGCCACAGTTGCCAAATGTTCATCTTATCCTATGTGTCTTTCCTCATTCTGGGGCTTGTACCTGGACTTGTTTGACTTTGAATCACCTGATGTACAGGTGAGGTCCTCAGTAGATTGTGGACCCCCTGGTTGATTTAAGGTTCTAATTAAGAAATAACTTTATGATCTTGGTAGGAACATACTCCTCCAAACATTTCCTTATGAAGTCGGTAACAACCGTGACGTATTCATGCAGGTCTGTTGCCAAGCCCTGTAAACTGACTCTAAGCAGTCATAAAATCACTGACCAACTCCATACAATCCTCTTCAGAGCTGTCACTGCAGGAAGAGCACAGCCAGGTGGTCAGCCTGATATACATGTTGCTGTTGACAAAATGGTCTAAAGTAGAATGGATCAAATCTGCTGTTGATCTGTTGTGGCTTTCGGCAAATTGTAGTGGGTCCAGGTCATTGCTGAAGCAGGAGTTTACCTACATTATAATCAGCCTTTTGAAGCATTTCAACACAATGGAAGTAAGTGGCATTGGTCAGTGGTCACAAAGAGATGGCAGCTTGGTTTTCTTGGGGAAAATTGATGGATGTCCTTTTAAAGCAGGTGGGGACCTCAGATAATAGTAGTGAAAGGTTGAAGATGTCTTGGACACTTCAGCCAGTGGTCAATGGCAGAAGAACCGTAGTTTTCAGTTCCTGAAGATTGATACACCATTCTGGTCTTTCTCTCAACCTTTTCTATCTGCTGTGGCTCAGTAGTCAAAAAGTATAATAGTATAGCAAAAATCAATTACTGTGAGGGCTTCACTTTCCAATTGACCTCAGTTGAACTGCTTTTGGGAGAGTGAATCCAAAATTGTCATTTCTGTAAATTGAATGGTCCAATAATTTGTGAGCCAATCTCCTGCAAGTCAATTGCAGTCAGGCATTTTCATATTTATGGACTGGGAGACATCTAGTGAACAAAACTTGGAACGTAAATGAAAATGCTGAATTTAATTAAAACACGATTCTTTGATTTTATTCTCAAGTATCAGAGTCATCAATCCATAGCAGAATCTTTGACAGGTTGGTCTTTATTAAGGAGTGAAGTATGTTTATTTTATTGATCTTATCACTGTATGAAGAAAACATCAGAGGGATTGAAAGTGACTGAAGTATTGCAGCAATGATGTCAGTTTCTCAAACGCAGAATGACTCAGATCTCTTCAATGTTATTGATGTCAAAACAGTAATAGTTTATGAAGCGATACACTGGATTCCAATAATGTTCTTGATATCTTCTCCTCCCAGACCCAGGCATTAATTTTTACAGGCCCAATAGTTAAAGCAGCCTTCAAAAATATTGTTGGTTAAACATCCAACCAAGGTGAATTTTGGTCTTCAATATGATGCTACAATTGAGTTGAACTCCAAATCAACCTTCTGGGACCATGACAAAACTGAAGCCCTTCCCTGCAGGGCTCATTACCCTTACATGGTGAAATCATATTCAAATTCATGTCATGTGGGAGCTCACCAAAGTCACGGAATGACACATATATCCAGTAGCAATTAAACAGCAGAGAATGATTTCAGAGGAAATATTAAGTCCTAAATGCACTGCATTTTATAGAGCTTGTCAGAAGCTAATAGCTTTATAGATAAAAGAGGAAATTTTACCTAACGTTCCCATTTCATTTTTACAAATGGGTTCCCTTCAGAATGATGTATTTATAAAAGTTCATAGGTTCTAGGAACAGCATTGGGCCATTTAGCCATCAAGTCTACTCCGCAATTCAATCATGGATGATCTATCTTTCCCTCTCAACCCCATCCTCCGGCTTTCTCCCCGTAACCCCTGACACCCTTAGTAATCAAGAATCTGTCAATATCCACCTTAATAATATCCTTTGAACGGCCTCCACAGCAGTCTATGCAATAAATTCCACAGATTCACCACCCTCTGACTAAAGAAATCCCTCCTCACCTCCTTTATAAAGGTATGTCCTTTTATTCTGAGGCTATGACCTCTTGTCCTAGACTCTCCCACCAGTAGAAACATCTTTGTGCCTTTTCATATTCCTCTGAATTCATTTTCTGTTGCTTAGTTTAGTTTAGTTTATTTTCACATTTACCGAGGTAAAGTGAAAAGCTTTTGTTGTGTGCTATCCAGTCAGCAGAAAAACCATAGATGATTACAATCAAGCCATTTACAGTATAGATAGGTGATGGGCTGATAGTTGCAACTGGAGCCATAGGTCATTCAGTGCCTTTTCATATATACATGTCTTCCCAGAGCAAGTTGGGGACAAGGAAGTCTGAAAGTGACTTTTGAAGTGTGATCACTGTTGTAATATCGGAAATGTGACAACCATTAGAAGGTTCAACAAATGACAAGATAATGACCAAATTATTATCTATGCCAATATATGATAATTGGCTTAACTTAGATGCTAATTATGAATTTAATGTAGCAATGTTACAAAATTTTGAGATTTTAAAAATCAAGTCTGTAATTTATCCCATCAGATAAAGCATAAAAATAAGTTTAATTTGACACCTAATTCACTTTCATATCTCAAGTATTTAAAAAGTTATGGCCATTTTCATACTCGGAAATGAGCATCTTGTTCCCTATTGATTTTCTATGGACATAACAAAAAAGCTGTGATCGTGAACAGTCAAAAGCCCATAACTTTCTTAAAAATTAAGAGAACTGAATGAAATTTTCAGTTATCATAGATTGAAGCATTCTGAAACAAATATAAAATAATCTTACTTGGATGACCTGAAATTAAAGCATATAATTAGTTAGTTACCTAATTGTAGCTAATTTCAGACTTCAATTACTAGATCTAAACATCTATCCATTTCTTAATAAATGATTAACATTTTTAAATAGCCTAAATGTCCAAATAATATTCACAAATAATTCACAATAAAACATGATTTTTAAATCTCATTTACATTAATTTATAGGCCAAATGGAAGGAATTTAGTGTTCAATTGCTGTAAATAAATGCCCATTTAAATCAGCTTTCCAGTGGGTCCCTGTGGAACGCGCTGGTTTAGAACGTTCACATTGCGGTAGATTTGTGCCCCAAATGCCCAGAAAAACACTGCGGGATATAATGGGCTCAAAATGAGCTACTCGCAATATTAAACTTTGTATAAAGGGATCTTTAGAAGCCCTTTTTAATGTAAAAATATACAGCCTACCTTCAGCTGTCTGCTTTATGAGACCCTGCGGTTGCTGGTGGTCGCGGGTTTAGAGATTGATTTTTAAACTACTATAACTATTATACGAGGCCTTTAAAACTAATAATAGCTTTTGCGACGGGGTCTTCCAGCGATTTTTCGTTAATAATTAACTAGGCTGAACATCTTCGATTTGAACAGCCTAGAGAAAATCGCGTTTTAAACCCGCCCCCCTCTAAACGGCGCCAAAATCGCGCACACCCGCAGCGACAGATTTTCAATGACGCTTCAGGTAGGCTTTGCAACATACCTATTTAATGTAGTTGCTGGAAACTTGATATGCACTGTTTCTGCCCAGCACGTTGACTATTGTTCCATATTAACACATATCTTATCCCTGTAAATTGGTTAACACCCACTAACCAATTTACTGGGTTACCTGTCTTGCTCTTCCTCAATACTATATGATGGGATCTTTTCTACTCACCAACAATTACTGTGCCAAACATAGGTGAAAGCCAAAAATTTGTTGCTCAAATCTCTGGAATAGGATCGACATAAAGCCTTTAGACTCATAGAAGGGTGTGCCAACAATTAACTATAACTCATATTTATTCAGCAATTTCATTCAGGTTCCTTCTCATCCTAACACAAATGCAACAATCAGAACACTCTTCAAGATAGGGTTGAAAAATGAAATAATGTACTTGCTGGAAACTTGATATGCACTGTTTCTGCCCAGCATGTTGACTACTGTTCCATATTAACACCTATCTTGTCCCTGTAAATTGGTTAACACCCACTATTGTTCACCTATGTTCAACATTAGTGTCTTTGAAACTTGTTCCAATTTAATAAAATCCACCAATGTCAGACGGCATTGGTGGCACAGTGGTAGAGTTGCTGCCTTACAGCACTTGCAGCTCCGGAGACCTGTGTTTGATCCCGACTACGGGTGCTGTCTGTATGGAGTTTGTATGTTCTCCCCGTGATTGCATGGGTTTTCTCCGAGATCTTCGGTTTCCTTCCACACTCCAAAGACGTACAGGTTTAGAGGTTAATTGGCTTGGTATAAGTGCAAATTGTTCCTAGTAAGTGTTGAATAATGTTAATGTGCGGGGATCGCTAGTTGGTGCGGACTCATTGGGCCGAAGGGCCTGTTTTCGCACTGTATCTCTAAACTAAATTTAAAAAAATAGTTAGGCTCATTAATGGATTAAATTGAGGCATCCCTTTATTTCTCTTCCATGTTCAGTTGTTAGGAGTATCAAGCGCTAACATCCTGAACCCTGTCTAGGGACTGCAGTTGCATCATTAGTCATAGATTTTGAGCTGGTTGTGCTCTAACATAATCTCTGCATTAACCCTACTCTTGTGTGATCCTGAAATCTATGGCAATTCTGCTGAGTTTATTGCACCAAATGGGAAACAAGTGATCTGTCTCTTGATAAAGTGAACCGAGAGAAATGGCAGAAAGTTTGGTAACCACAGAATACAAATTTAAGGTGATTAGTACGCAAACAGCCATGGTTTGAATGTATCTGTCTTACAGAGTGGTTGGTGTAAATGTAATCACAACTCTTAAAAGAGAATTGAGTGGATAGTTAAGCGAGACACAGTGGTAGAGTTATAAGGGTAGAAGACACAGAGCCCTGGAGCAGCTCAGCAGCTCAGGCAGCACTTGAATTCCCATCCCAGCACTGCAGCTGGGGAATTTTAGTTCAAACAATTAAATAAATAGGTTACGCAGAGTGCTGGAGTAACTCAGCGGGTCAGGCAGGTTGGTCCTTTCTTCAGACTAGGAGTTATAGGGAATAGATTGGTGTTGCAGACAGCCAGCATAGGTTCAATGGGCCGAATGGCGTCTTTTCATGTTGTGCAATGATTTGATCTCTATCTCAGCTCAGCTTTTTCAAAACATTAGTGCTTTATTAGATTTTAAAAGAATGCAAAAAAATACATGAATCTTCCATTATCATCTTCCGTTGTAACCACTAAAAGTATAAATATAGGTCATTACAATTCATCACAATTCTGCAAACCTTTCTGAACTGTAACATTAAATTTAGATCATCTTCACATTTCCATCAGAATTTCTGTATAATGCCCTTTGGCTTACCCAATGCATTCACTATAATTAAATAGGCGTTTGACTAATTTACTGAGAGTGCATTTACACTGTGAGTTTGACATCAGCAAGAAAACATTTCCCATTTGGATTGACTCTAAACTTATGTGGTGCAAAATGCCAAGTTAAGCACGAATCCAGCTTTACGTTTAGTCTACATTTCATCTTTAATTGGAGATTCTTTGCCAAGCATGTTGTGTTCAAATATCACAGCATTACCGTTCTACCCTTTGTCTCCCTGATAGCCCTCATAGCATCTGTTTCTTTCAAATTCTTATAAAACTAATTATGATAATCTATTCCTTTCTCTTCTCTCAGTGAATCTTTTCCTACAGTATAATTAATGTACTTTAAATTTATCAACCGCAAGAGCCATCGCCAATAAGTAATTATATTCTTCCCCACTAATCACAATTTCATCAGTCTTAAGACAAGTTATAATTTAATCAAGAATGGCTGACTTTCACCTTCATTCAAATCTTTTTCATCCCATGAAAAGAAGCATTAACAATTCAATTTGTTTGTTTAGCCCACTCAGCTACCCTCTTAACTAATTAGACAGGATGTTTCTCAACATTTTTAAATAGGAACTTTCTCATTCTCCTGCATGTCCTTGTAAGAATTAAAGCTAATAGTTAAAACGCTGGTGGTTTTATTTCTCATTTTTATTTGTTATTCACTGCATTACTTCATCCCTCTCTCTCTTTATTTACCATGATCTTTAAAATTACCAAGGTTTAAGTCAATTATCCAAACATCACTTTGGGGTTTGCTTCAAAATTAACTTCATAGTACTCTTATGATCTACCTTGCAATGGTTCACAATGTTTAATAAAAGCAAGCTTTTGATACAGTAAACAGATTATCCTGCATGTTCATTGTTCATTTTTAAGACACACTGAACAACATATTTTTTTAACATTTAAAGAATATGGAATGGGGCAGTTACCAAGCAGACATGTTTTAATGACTATGAGGATCAAAGCCTCAAGCACATTAACACCATAAATCCCATATGCATGCAAAAAAACTATAAACACATTAATGCACAGGAAACCTTAACTCTGGTTCATAAGCTCTAAAGGTGAGGAGTTCTCAAAACAGAGATTCTAAAAAATAACTTGTCAGTCAATTTGGAGAAGATTTTTCCCTGTGACTGATAGTGACAAGAAGCATACTGTTTCTTGTCAGTATAATAAGAAATCATTGAAATCAGTACAGGTTTATTATTGCCATATGTATTAAGATACAGTGAAAAACCTTGTTTTGCTCGTTATTCAGGTAAATCATACCACACACGAATGCAATAAATAATATACAAGAACTACAGGTAGTGCAAAGAGAAAAATAAACAGAAGGCAGAATAGAGTGTTACAGCTACAGGGAAAATCCAGATACAAAAATCAATGAGGTGGATCGGGAGATCGGGTCTTCAATCTCGGTTTATGAGAGGTCCATTCAATAGCGATAACAGCAGAGAAGAAGCTGTCCCTAAATTTGGTGGTGCATGCTTTCAACCCTCTGTATCTTCTGCCTGACAAGACAGGGGAGATGAGAGGTGTAAGTGCTCATTGATTATGTTTGTTGCTTTACTCGGTCAGATGGAATGTAGATGGAGTCAATGGGTGGGAAGCCGGTTTAATGCTCAAGCTATTCAGGACATGTGTGTTTGTGGAAGACAATGGCAATAGTGAAGTAAATGGGAATTGCATATCAGGTGATTTTTTTTAAATATACACATCCAACTTGCTCCATGCATAAGTAAATTATATGCATAAGGGGCTGCACCATAATTTTCTGCATCACTCATCAGTTGTTAATTGCCATTAACATGTAAAAATGTTGATTTAATGTGCTATTTTAAACCCCCACAGTCCCATAAACTAAGCTTTTCATCAGTATAAAGCAAATAGAAACCACATACAATATTATTCTTTCATATGCTGGAAGTATCTATTCATTTTAAGATTATCTGTGAATCAGAAATTAATCAATAAATAGTGTTAGCAATTGTACAATACATGAAATACAATGATACAGGTTGCATTGAAATGTATCATATTGCTACTTGCAAGGATTATTGCAATGAAGTTGATGTATGGTTCTTCTGGGTATTCCCTTTCCCCAGACAAAAAACATCTGGGTTTTTTTACTGAGTTAATGCAGATATTACCATATGTTTTGGATCTCAATACATAAATGCATTGTGCAAGAAAAGCTTCCATTTTAACTTGGAAAGACAGACAAGTATGTTTCCTTTGAGCTGCAGAAATGAGGGGCAGTTTTGCAGGCGCAGGATGTCATGCAGACCTATTTTTTGTCAACCATAAACAGGCATGACTGATTTAGGAGGTGTGGCTAGCAAGAATCAGATGTAGAATAATTGGAAGTCTTATTGTCTACCAACATTTCTCTGAGTGTGGCCTTAATAATTGAAGTAAATAAATCAGCACTGCAAGAATTGCTTTGAAAGAGTTTCGTGGTCTATTAGTGGCTTTCTAGATTGATTACTGAGCCCTGTAATAACATGCCGCAAATGACAAAGTAAAACAAATGGCTTGGTGAATTGGCATTGGCTTTTACAGTTTGTAAAAGGGTTTGAGGTTTACAACATTGACAATGGCAGACTAAGATTTATTGAGACAACGACCAAACAGAAGACCGTAGTTGAGACTTACTGATAGCAACGATACAACCTACAGTATAACAGAGGATCCTAGTTCAGTTGACTCAGCTGTTGCAGCTAATTGCATGACATGTTGTCAAGAAAATGAAATGGGGAGAAAAAAATGCACGGTATCCCTTACCTTCTCCATAAATTTGACAAACTTGACAACATTACGCCTCCAAGTACATACAAATGTATAATAAGACCATTTCTATTCAGAAAGAAACACATAAAAGCTGTGTTCTTTTCTTAAAGAGGTTAGTTGTTCACTCTTTCATCCTTCTAATTATTATCCAAACTTTCCTGTCCTCTACAACTATTGCACTTGGCACCATAGGTCCTCTGTAAAAAAAAAAAACTTGGGTTTAACAAGAATAAAATCTGGAGAATAGTTTTCAGCAGCGATGGTAATTTAAAGAATCTTACACCCAATTTTGCCTGTACTATATCTTTAAGAGAGTTATTAAAAATGCAGTGAGATCTTGCAGACAGCACCATTAAGACACTTGGACATACCAACAGTATACTAATTCATTATTTTTGCATTACCTTATTCACCTGGAGGTTACTAATGATATATGATGAAATATTTATACCCACTAAAACTAATCCAATGTAATAAAGTACCCACCAGTATCAGAGGTATGCCAGTTAATTCCACTGGAGCCGGTATTGAGGCAGGTACTATAACAGTATTTAAAAGACACTTGGACAGTTACATGAATAGGAAAGGTATAGAGGGATAGGGAACAAACGTGGGCAAATGGGACCAGTTTAGGTGGGGCATCTTGGCCGGCATGGCTGATAGGAGTCAAAGGCTTGTTTCTGCACTGTGTGACTATGACTATAAACATCTTGAGGATTTTGTACTCGAGGTTGGGTGCATATATATGTTAATGTTGGAAAAATGAGAAATGTTATGCCAGAAGCAGTATACTTTATGTTAAATAATTTGAATATCTGGGACACTAATGTGTGTAAATTTATTTGAGTTAATGGAAACGTTAAGAAATGGGATCTTCATTGTATTAAATTGTGAAGTCAGTGCAAAATTAAAAAAACACATTTGTTATGTCTCCAAACACTCTAACAAATGTTTACAGAAGTAATGGAGATCATAGCCTGACTGGTTACATCATTGGCCTTGTACAGCAGTTCAAATGCACAGAAGTGTAGGAGGCTACAGAGAGTGGTAGACTTAGCTTGGTCCATTATGGGCTCAGCCCTCCCCTCTATCACAAGCATCCACATGAGAAGTTGCCTAAAGAAAACAGCATCGATCATCAAGGATCTCATCATATGGGCCATGTCCTCTTCTTACTGTTACCTTAAGGCCGGAGGTACAGAGGCATGAAGTCCCACACCACCAGGTTCAGGAACAGTTAGTTTCCTACAACTATCATGTTCCTGAATCATCCGCACAACTCTAACCCAACCTTGGCATCTGAACATCATGGCCCATCGCTTGCATAACTATAGCGAGAGGTTGAGCAGGCTAGGTGTTTATTCCATTATTTCTCTTTTCCTCAACTGGACCATTTTGAAAATTTAAACACTCATCAACAGGTTTGCATGTAGTCAGAAGGACCTATTCTTCCATAGTATCACTAACTGGTTGGCTCAACTGAACATCCGGCCCAACTAGTTTTGTTGTGGATTAGATCTTCCACTTGTGCGATGTCAGTTTGGTCAACCTCCCATGAGTGTCAGCTTCTTGTTCTGAGAGTTGCTTGGTCACACCTTCAAATTATTTTTTCTTTATTCAGATTATTTTTCACATCAGTTCCTGCAAACATCAGGTTTGCATCTACTATTTCAAGCCCCAGAATAATGTTGTATATTTTAATGTAACCATCTATCATTAATCTATACTCCAGAGACCATATGGGTGACATGGTGGCACGGTGGCACAGTGGCAGAGTTGCTGCCTTACAGCGCCATAGACCCGGGTTCAATCCTGACTATGGGTGATGTTTTATGGAGTTTGTATGCTCTTCCTGTGGCCACATGGGTTTTCTCTGGGTGCTCCAGTTTCCACCCACACTCCAAAGATGTACAGGTCTGTAGGTTGATCGGCTTTAGTAAAAATTGTAAATTGTCCCTAGCATGTAGGATAGTGCAGGATCATTGTTCGGCATGGACTCGGTGAGCTGAAGGGCCTGTTTCCGCGCTATATATCAAAACTAAACTGAACTAAACTATAAACACAGATTTGCATAACCCCTCCTTCGCTCCTTAGAAAACAAATTGCACCGTCTTATCTCCAACAACAACCTTACACCCCACAGCCAAGGAATCAATCTGGTGAACCTTTTTTTTTAACTTCCTCAAATGCCACTATATTTTTCCTCATGCCCGAAGATCAGACCTATATGAATATTCCAAGTGTAATAAGGTTCAACACCCCATTTATCTATCCAAAGGCTTGCTGTAAAGTGTCAGTAAAGGTGTCTAAGATTGGGATTTCTCAGAGGTCCAGAAAAGTGGTGCACATGTTAGAGTGGGATGCAGGGCTGTTGAAGAATACAGGGACAAGGAAGGATGAGGTGATAAAAGATAATGTGGGAGTTTTGAAGTTTAGCAATGATTAACCAATTCATCAAAACACATACCAATGATGGGTTCATGGGACTTACTGTATTGACTTAGCGCTTGTGCAGCAGAGTTTGGATGATCTCACATTTACAGAGAGAACAAGAAAGGCAAGCCAGGAGTAAGTTGAATATATCAGGTCGGTATCTAAAAGGATATGGACAAGGAATTTAGCAGTTCAGGTTGACGGATGAATGGTGTCAGAGTGGAAATAGGCAGATTTAATAATGGTGATTTTTTTATCCTAACATGTAAGCAACCTTATTCTACTTTGGAGGTATTCACCCTACTTCAAACATTTAAAAGTGGGATGTAAAAAAAACATTGCAAAAAGACAATAAGTTAAGTCTGACAAAGCAGTAGTTTAGTTTAATTTAGAAATACAGCGCAGAAACAGGTCCTTCGGCCCACCGAGTCCGCACCAACCGGCAACCCCCACACATTAACACTATCCTACACACACTAGGGACAATTTACACTTACACCAAGCCAATAAACCTATAAATTTGTACGTCTTCAGAGAGTGGGAGGAAACTGAAGATCTCGGCGAAAATTCATGCGGTCGTGGGGAGAATGTACAAACTCCGTACAGACAACATCCATAGTCAGAAGCGAACATGGGTCTCTGGCACTGCAAGCGCTGTAAAGGGCCTGTCCCATTTGGGCGACCTAAGCTGCGAGTTTAGAAGAGTTTGCTCTGGACTCAAACTCGCAGCATAGTCGACACGAGGTCCTAGGAGGTCGTATGAGGTGGCTGGAACTCTCCTTCATACTCAAGGGAGGTTCCCGCCTACTTGCGGCCTCAGCTAGGTTGCGGAAAAATTTTCAGCATGTTGAAAAAAATTCCGTGAGTAACATTTGGTTGGCATGGGTCTTTTTCACTCGTAGTGCAGTGGAGTGGGTCGCTATTTACTTACAGGCACTCGAAGGCAGCCGTAGGCCATCTCCTTCGCTGACCGGCCATTTTGATTGGCTCATTGGAGTTTCACGACCTAGGAAGACCTTTTATTGAACTTCTTAAAAGTGTCTCCACTCATTCCCACACCCCTCTCTCCCCTTCTCCTCCCCTTCTCTCCCCTTTTCCACCTCTTCACTCCCCTTCTGTCTCCCTTCTCTCTCCCTTCTCTCTCACCCCCCAGCTGCGCTCTCTAAAGGACACCTTAATCAGTGGCAGCCCTTTACCTTCATCTTCATCGCGCAGCCAGCGCTACTCCGCTGTCCTTGGCCCCCACCTTCGCGATGTGTTTGTGTGTGTGTGGTCGGTAGATGCAGCTCGCAGTTTCAACACGACTGATCGATCCAGCTCGAGGCTTTCCAGGCGAGTGCCCTCGAGCTTGAAGGTCGAAGGCACTCTTCTGGACTCGCGGATTTGGTCGCCCAAGTGGGACAGGCCCTTAAGGCAGCAACTCTAACACTGTGCCACCATGCCACCTGGAAAAGATGAAGATAGCTTTGAAAATGCATAAAACATTATTTCTGTTTTCTTTTCACAGACAAAGCCTGATTTGATGAGTATACCCAGCATTTTCTATTTTTATTTTACATATCTAACATGTACAGCAGTTTATGTTTGTTTTATTGATAATAATAATGTTTGTAACATGTATTTACGGATATCGCAAATTAAATTACCAATTTGAAAAATGCTTTGGGGGTACTATTTGGTAAACATTCATTTTAATTGAACACTGAAATTTAATTTCACAAAGTAGAAATATTTTTAAAGATTGCAAGGATTAACAAGGTGAATAAAAATATGCTTCATTATGTTTAGAGTAAGCACCAAATTGAATGCAATGAGAGGAATAAGAATAACATAAATGTTAAAATCTTATTTTGAAGATGTGATTTTAATGCTAATCACAATGATCAAATCCTTACCAGAACAAAGTGGAAGTTAATATATTCAATTCTGTTGAGGTAGTGCTTTATCTATTGGAAGTGTTGGGGAACATTAATGAAACAACAACGGTTTTCCAATTATTTTCAGGAGGTTTATAACTCGTAACGAAATATGCAAGCTTTTATCATTGAAACATAGAAAGCTGAAACGCACGAGGTAATTTGGCCCATCACATCTGTCCTGTGTGAAAACGGGCTACCATCCTAATCCCACCATCCTGTATTAGGTTCCTAATTCCATTAGACATGGATTAATATAATTAATATATGCGGTGCGACCAACGTTTACAGCGGCCTCTGCCGTCCTTCTGTCTTTTTTTTAATTTTTGTCCCATTGAGTATATAGTTTGTAGTGGTTTATATATTGTTTTTAACTGTGTATATGTGGGAGGTGGTGGGGGAGGGGGACTTTTAAATCTCTTCCCAGTGCGGAAGACCCAACCTTTTCTCTGTCGGGTCTCCGTTGTCATTTGGGCCTAGCACCGTGGAGCGGCCTCCAACCGTAACGACCTGGGGGCTCCAGTCGTGGAGCCTGCGGGCTTACCATCGTGGAGCTGGCCGGCTTCAGACTGCCAGCTGGGGGCTCCGACATCAAGACCCAGAGCAGGGCCTTACATCACCCGGCGCGGCCTTAATGGCCGTGGGACTTACCATCGCCCGCCGGGGGCTTTGACATTGGGAGAAGAATAGAGAGCAGGGGAGAGACAAGCCTTCCTTCACAGTGAGGAGGAGATTCACTGTGAGGGATATTTGTGTAAATTGTGTTGGTGTGTGACTTGGTTCTTTTCTTGTATGACTGCAGAAACCAAATTTCGTTTGAACTTCATTTGAGGTTCAAATTACAATAAACGGTATTGTAATTGTTGTAATTGTAATTGTAATCTTCAAATGCATGTCCAAGTGTATTCAACATGTATGAATGGTTCTGATTTCAGGAGACAAGCTCCAGTCCTCTATCTCTCTCTGGTTAAGAATAAATATTTTGTCGACTTCTTCTGAGCCTTCTACCAATTACTTTTCATCCATTACTCCCATTTTTTGACCCCTGCGGTAATGGGGAAATGTCTTTCTTAATTACAAGGACTGGGGCCCTCATAAATGTGTTCATCTCTATTCAATCTCTCCTTGGCTGCCTCTGCTTAAAAGGAAAGAAACCTAGCAATGTTTCCCCATAACTTAAATTTCCCATCACTAAGAGCTTTGGAACATTACTGATAATAGCGCCAGTCAAAAAACAAACATCTCCAACTGTTACCCCTTGCTTGTTGCTACTGAGCTAATTTGAAGTTTACTTTCCAACATACACTCAGATACAGTTGTAAACCTTTTTGACCATGTGGGACTGTCAAAAATCTTGCTAAAATGCAAGTCTTCAAAGAATTTTTACAGACTTGGAAATACACTACCAAATACTTGGAAATTCTCTGATCTTTCAATTGGGGCATCAGGGAACTGTGGTCTGGAACATCATGTACATTGAAGTGATGCCTATACCAATAGGATTTTACAACAAAGAAGTACAGTGAATAAAACTAAGACTAATACTTTCAAATCAATCTGAGGTTACAGAAGGAAGGTCATACATGCCAAATTGATTTCTTACATAATTTTACAGAACTTGCCTACAAGACTAACACAATAGCTGCTTTATGTCTTGACAAGACATTTGATATGGCAACCCAGAAGAGACTTGTAGCTAAAATAAAATCTGCAAGGATAATTGGATTATAAATGGAATAAATTCTAGAAACAAATGATATAGATCAATTGAAGCAGATCTAATTGGACAGCTATAAAAAAATGGACTGCTTGTGGGATCACAAATGTAACCTTTGTGTTTAACAATGTTTATGAATCATCTTGACAGCAGAGTAAAATATCTAAATTTGCAGGTGATGCAAATTATAAGTTAATGTGAAATGTCCAAGAATAAAATTAATAATGCCATAGGTGATTTGTTGACTAAATCACCAACATTAATTACTATAAAGCAATGTATGGTTAAAAAAAAGACAACAAGAAAGCATCATAATGTAAGATACAATGTTAAATATAGTAAAACAAAAATATATTACAGTTGGTGAAATGTTGAATATGAATTAGCTGAGAAAGGTTTCTATTTTCACATTTAATATAAAATAAACTAGAGAATCTGAATTCAAAGCACGAGACACATTCCTTTCAGTGGTATAGTCATACAGCATGGAAACTGGCCCTTCTAGCAAACTCGTCCATGCTGGCCATGTGCTCATCTAAGATATTCCCATTTGACCCATATCCCTCTTAATCTTTTGCATTTAAATTTATGTCCAAATGTCTTTTTAAGTGTTGTTATTGTACCTGCGCCAACCATTTATTGTGGTTGTACTTGGAGAGATTTGGGGACTCATGTAGAAGATTCTTAAGTCACTTGCTGAGGAGGACTGGGTGAGTTCATTTCTTATTGTGGTTTACTCAGTTATTACATTTAGAGTACTTTCTCCTCTTTGGACTACAACCAGTTATAAAGTGACTGTATAAAGTTCAGGTCAGTATAAAGCAACTGCCCTTGCATTGGAAATCAAGGTAGATGCACCCATATGCATTAAACACATCAAACATAGTTGGGCATCAAACCAATAATTAGAGCCAATACTCTTGGGCTGCAGTTGCTGAAGTTGTCTGATTGGGAGCAAATCATTTTGTTATTTAAATTGTAGGTGAAAATATGTCCATTAAGTCACTCGTCACTGAGAAAATACCTAGATTATTAACATTACTTCAGGATGAAAACCCTATTGCAGTTTCTTATGGGAATACAATTATACATTCCTAACAAATATGATTCTTGCAAGAACCTGTGGCCAAATGAATTCTTCCATCCATGACTTAGTTTTTTTTTGTGTAGGAATTGTTGGTTCTCATATTTTAATGGAATATATAGAGGTACAAAGGAATTATAAAAGTTAAATTAATTTGGAAGAAACCAATCGTGTCCTCAAGTAACAAGTAGAGAATGGTGCAACATCAAAGGTTTCCCATGAGCTAAGTAATGAAAGTGTAAGTTCATTTTATATTAAGGTACAATGTTAGTTTTGCAGTGTTATTTTCCCACAAGGGAGCTTCATTGGATTTGGTGAACAGTGAATATCTAAATTTGTATTGTGCATCCTCAGCAAATGCTTTCTGTATCGAGCACAGCATTAGAATATTACTCAGTGCAACGTTGTTTATTTTTGCCTGCTGCTGATGATAAAGTTGCAGTGGTCGGGAAATGCTCCCGGGATTCAACACACATGACTCTCCTGTGCATTTGCTGTAGTTTCAGCAGAAGAATCACAATGACAGTCACAAATACTTTTCTCGTTACTTTTTCCAAGATTTGTGTGCTCAATCTGCGACTGCTGCGATGGAGGCTCTGGTGTGTTGATCTAGAATCAGGAAGGGACCTACATACTTAAGAGGGTGGAGGAGAATACTCTCTGGAGGGAACAATGTTTGACGTGGGATAATCAATGAAAATGTGAATGTAATATTTGTTAATTGTCATTGTATATTGATGATATGCAGTATCACACAAATAGCACACATTTTTACAAACGTTGCTTAATTTCCAAATCACAAGGTATCCCCTTTTAATTACAAGTTCCTGGCTGATTTGTGCATGAATACAAGTGAGTGGTTTTTTACCCACTGTTACCTTTTTGGGGAATTTAGCAACAATGTTTACACTAAGGATACTGGCATTCTGCAGTTCAGGTAAGAAGATTAGTCTGTCTTCAACTTGTAATAACTTCCATTATCTAGAAGTACTTTCAGACAGGAAATGCAAGTTAAAAACAGCAAAAAACTAAAATGCTGGAAGATCTCAGCAGGCCAAGTAGCTATGACATCTCTGGTGCTCTTCACCACTTTGATAGTTGTCACTTTTCTGGTCCCAATTGACTCATCTTCAATATGGATGTCCAATTCCTCTGCTCCTCCTTGCTACACCTTTTTTGAACAGTGGCCCAACAAGTCCTCCTTCATCACCACATTTATTTGCCTTGCTAATTTTGCTATTTTATTGAATGTATCTTTCAAATCCACTCACTTTTTCTGAACCACAGTTGTAGCTATACGTGGTCAAGATACATCTGCTCCTTCATTGGATTGGTTGTTTTTGTTCTGTTCAGGCCTCCTCCCTTAACTTTGTCCCAACACACAGATATATGTATTGCCTTTGTTTCCTGCATTTACTTGTACAGAACTCAAAAAACGAATTAATATTGCTGTAATTTTCTCCCCTCGTCTCGCTATCACATGATCCAAATCTAATTATTCTCTTTCCTTAACCTGACATCTCTATCTCCATCTCAGAATAGGCTATTACCAAATTTCTTAATACACCCATTTACTGCCACAATCTCAAAGTTACTTTGTCTCATCCTGCTTCCTAAAATAACTCAATTGCACTTCCTGAGTTCCTCATTCTCCATCAAATCTGTTTTGTTAACATGAATCCCCATATTAGCATATTTGAGATGTCATTTTAAAAAAACAATTAGGTTTTAAAAGGGCTTGCTACTGTATTTCCACGTTTTTCTGTATTTCTATTCAATAGAAAACTGACTTTTAATTCAATATTTATGGGTATTGGATATGCAGGGAATGGAGGGATATGGACCATATGTCGTATGATCCTCCCAGTCTGAACAAGGATTGGATTCTTCTTGTCCTCACCTTCCACAACAGATTATGCTCTCTAATTTGCATCTCCTACATTAGGATTCCATCTCCAGGCACATCTTCTAATCACCTCTTCTTTCAGCATTCTGCAGAAACAGTTCCCTCTGCAACTACCTGGTCTATACTTACATCTCCATTAATCAGTTCTCCTCAAATTCTGATGCCAACTCAGGAGATGGAAACTATGCCTTTTTTACCTTTTCCTTTCCTTAGCCAAGGACCCAAACAGCCCTACTAAATGAAACAGCAAAACAGGTCCTTTGGCTGACCATCAAGTACCCATCTATACTAGACACAAAATGCTGGAATAACTCAGTGGGTCAGGCAGCATCTCTGGCTCCAGGGATGCTGCCTGACCCGCTGAGTTGCTCCAACATTTTGTGTCTACCTTTGATTTAAACCAGCATCTGCAATTCTCTCTGACACATCCATCAATACTAATTCCATTTACCATCATTTAGTCTGTTTAGTCTCACATGCCTCAATTATTCAGATGCTTCCAAACCAGTGTATTGCATTTGATTATCACAATGTCTCCTCCACATTGGAGAAATCAAATGCACATTCAGTGACCTTGTTGCAGAACACCTTCATTTAGTCTGTTAAGGGGCTGTCCCACTTGGGCGACATAATCCGCGAGTTCTGATGAGTTTGCCCTCGACTCATACTCGCAGCATCGTCGACAGGAGGCCATAGGAGGTCTTTGTAACTCTCCTTCATGCTCGAGAGTAGTCCCCATGTACTCAAAGGTTCAAAGGTTCAAAGGTACTTTATTAGTCACATACACCAATTGGTGTAGTGAAATGCGGATTGTCATTGCAGCATATAAAAAAGAAAACAACATAACAATAATAAAGAAATTTAAACATAAAAAACTCGAGCCCTCAGCTAGGTTGCGGCGTATTTTTCAACATGTTGAAAAATGCCCGCGAGTAAAAAAAGGTTGCCATGGAAAAAATGTATACTTTTTTACTCGTAGGTTTAGTCGTAGTAGGTCATAGTAGGTCATAGTAGGTCGGCATGTTAGTCATAGGTAATCGAGGGTAGTCGAAGGTAGTTATAGATAGTCTTCATCATAGTCGAAGGGAGGTCGAAGGAGATCGAAGGAGGTCGTCTTCACTCTCCATTATTCGGTGTCCAATTTTCCCAAAGTTAGTCGTTGCTAGTCGTAGCTAGTCGAAGCTAATTTTCAACATAGTGTAAGGAGGTCAAAGGAGGTCTTCTACATAGTCGAAGGAGGTATTCAACAGGTCTTCAAACTCTCCTAATCTCTTCTAAACTCGTCAATTAGGTCGCCCAAGTAAGACAGCCCCTTTAAGGGCCTATCCCACTTGGGCGACCTAATCCGCGAGTTCTGGCGAGTTTACCCTCGTCTCATACTCGCAGCATGGTCGACACAAGGTTGTAGGAGGTATTTGTAACTCTCCTTCATGCTCGAGAGTAGTCCCCATGTACACGAGGCCTTAGCTGGGTCGCGGTGTATTTTTCAACATGTTGAAAAATGCCTGCGAGGAAAAAAGGTCGCCATGGAAAAAATCGATACTTTTTTACTCGTAGGTTTAGCCGTAGTAGGTCATAGTAGGTCGGCATGTTAGTCGTAGATAATCAAGGGTAGTCGAAGGTAATCGTAGATAGTCTTCATCATAGTTGAAGGGAGGTCGAAGGGAGGTCGAAGGAGATCGAAGGAGGTCGTCTTCACTCTCGACTATTCGGTGTCCAATTTTCCCGAAGCTAGTTGTAGCTAGTCGTAGCTTGTCGAAGCTGGTCTTCAACATAGTCGAAGGAGGTCGAAGGAGGTCTTCTACATAGTGGAAGGAGGTCTTCAACATCACATTTTTTCAAGCTCTTCTAAACTCAATAATTAGGTTGTCCAAGTGGGACAGCCCCTTAAGGGCAATTCTGAGATTCCAATACTGTATTACTTTATTTCTTCATCCAACCCTTAATCTCTCTATTTGACTTCCCACATTGCACCCCCGTGCCCAAGATAAGTTTAGGAAAGAGCGCCTCAACTTCCATCTGGGTAAATAGTAGTCCTCAAGAATTAATAGTAGAACATACAACAGGCCAGTATACGAACAAGCCCTTTGGCTGCCTTTTATCTGTGCCATATGTGATGCCAAGGTAAAGTAATATCATCTGCCTGCACATGATCCATATCCCACCATTTCTTGCATATCCATATCTATAAATATTGAATTAAAAAATTTCAGGTAATCATTTTTTTATCTCACTCCATAAATGTGTCTGTAGATTTTTGTTCCCCTTTCCTCATCTTTCTCTAACTGCAAGTTTTTTTTAACAACAATTGTAACCTTGGTAAGATTGTTGCTGATCCACACAGATTCTTTACCCAGAGGATGGTGAATTTATGGAATTCAATACCACAGACTGCTGTGGCGGCTAAGACAGTGGAAATTGGTAGTTTCTTGATTAACATGGGCATCAAAGGTTACGGGGAAAAGGCAGGAGAATAGGGTTGAGAGGGAAAAATAGATCAGCAATGATCAAATGTTGGAGTCGACTCGATGCGCCAAATGTCTTAATTCTGCTCCTATGTCTTATCGTCTTGTGTCTTATCACAGACATTCGAATGTTCTGATCAGCCTCCACCTTACTCCATGTCAAAGCATGCTTGTTGACTCACCTTTTCATTTCCAGCTTGTCATTAACCTGAAACTTCTACTTTATTTCTCTCCCCATGGCTGCGTAACCTTGATGAGAGCTTCCAGCATTTTTTGTTTTTGCTTCAGTCCCAAATTATTTTTTTTTGCTACACATGTAAAGCTGCCAGACTGAAAATTAAACTGCAGCTGGTGGTAATTTTGGTCATTACGTAGGTGGAGTTGCATCAGCTACCTGTGACACAAACCCAATTAATACACTTTGTAGTTGATATTGTTTGATCAGAGTCACGAGTCAAGTGAGTCAAGCGTGTTTAATTGTCATAGGTACCGGGAGCAGAACAATGAATTTTTTATTTTCTATGAATATTATAGGCACATAAAAACTACATACAACAAATAAATATACAATAAACAATAATGCAATAAAATTATCAGTTATGCGAGGTAACCAGACCATAACAGTGCCAGATGAAGTATGTAGTTCAACTCTTAAACAAAGTCTACAATAATTCGGTGCTGAGGTAGGGTTGTGGTTGGGATAAGACAATGCGGATCAAGAGCCTAATAGCTGATGGGAAGAAGTTGTTCTTGAACCTTGAGGCAATGGTTCTCAGATTCCTGTACCTTCTTCCCAGGTGTAACAGTGAGATGAGAGCGTGACCTATAGGTGATATGAGCTGGCGTCTTGAGATAGTGCTTTCTATTGATCCCTTCTGTATTTAGGAGGTTAACGCATGCGATGGACTGAGCAATGGCCACCACTTTCTGCAGACTCCTGCATTCATGAACGTTCGAATTACCAAACTGGTTGTGATGCAACCAGTCAGTATACTCTCCATTTTACACCTGCAGAAATTGGAGTATTTGGTTACATGGTAAATCTCCTCAAATATCTGAGGAAGATGGGGCATAAATGGGCTTTCCTTGTGATTGCATCAGTGTGCTTGGCTCAGGGCAGATCATCAAAGATCTTCATGCTGAGGAACTTAAAGCTTTTGACTCTCTCCACCTCCTTGCTGCCAAAGGGGACCGGTACATGGACCCGAGGCCTTCCCTTCCTGAAGTCAACATGCAGCGCCTTGGTCTCTGTTATATTGAGAGCAACATTATTGTTCTGACACCAGTCAATCAGATTGTCGATCTTCCTCCAGCACACTGACTCATCGTTACCCGTTGCTCATCCAACAGCGGTGATTTTAACAGCGATAACAGAGATGTTTTGTGTCATTTGTATGAGATAGTTTATCATCAGTGTGCAGTGACATCCACATCTCTATTACATCTGTATGTAATTTCATTGACCGATAACATCAGTGATGAGTTTGTTTGCCAGAAGAAATCGAAATGAGAAAGTGGGATAACCTTGACATGTATCTCTGTTAATTATCATGCTGGCTCTAATACTTGACGACTCGGCATAACATTGAAATCTGCTGACTAAAAGTGGGACGAAATCCATTTGTTTTATATTGAAAATGAGATAGGCGTACTTAACCCTGTCAGTTCCTTTAACATCAACAACAAAAATGGAAGTTGAAGGAAAACCAGCCTCTGTCTACACATTTGTTTATTTCCAATCAGTTAATATTTCAGCCACAAAAAAAATTGTAACAAAAGGAACAATTAATATGTTTTATGGAGAGATACGGTGGGTGACATATGGATGGGGATCCATTTATTTATTTGTGTGTGATATTCAATTTTAGAATATATACACATCCAACTTACAAGCCTCCAGTTTCTTTACTGAAGGAAGGCTTCAGAGAGTATCATTCTTGGCACGAGAAAGCCAACCTACTGATTAATAGTTGTCCAAGCAGTTCAACAGTTCTGAGCAAAGATTGAACATGGCAAATTGATAAATTTTGGGGAGCCGTCATCACAACATTTTTTTTTAATAAGTATTGGCTTTATTGATCTTTAACTGTCCGTGAAAGAAACATATCAGGGCGGATCTCCACATTTCACAATTTGGACGAGCAAAGGTCATGAGAAAAATGAAATCAATTTTTGCACCATTTTGTCTAAGTGCTTGAACCATGCATTACTCGGTGTAATCACAATTATTTATCTGAATCAACTTTGCAAATTCTGCAGTTCGATCTGATGTGCCAAAAACCTCCTGCATTATTTCCTTGTCCTTGTCCAAACATATGCAACTTCTCTTTTTTGTATTATTCAATTGCAAAATTATTCTTTGGTATGAATTTTCTTGTTCCTTCCAAGTCTTTTCTTTTCTCGTTCTTGTAATTTTTACTTATTGATTAAAGTGGATAGAATTGAAAAGCTTGTTGTGTGTGCATTCTCATTGTGTGTGGACACTGAAACAATTCAGAGTAGGAGCTATCCTTCAGTAATCAAAATTCAGGGAGAAAGTAATTTGAGGCAATCATGTCACTTTAATAGTTGTGCATTGAAATCTAGTTTTTGTATTCCTTTGCTTTCTTGTCCTTAGTTATAATTCCAATTTTTTTGAAATAAATTATGGAATAATAAATATTTTTAGTATCTGATTGTCAGCTCAACTTTGCTCAGATACAGTACCAATATTTACATTAATTTAAAGTGAAAGATATATAGATTTATATACAAGTAGATTAAATTCTAAATAAGATTGAATTTCTTCTTCAAAGTTGAGCTTTTGCTTATTTCTGCCATGTATTTGCATTTTTTGTGGCACCTTTTGGCTGGCTTTTCTGATTATCGAGGATGAACAGATCAAATGAATATTGAAGATTCAATGGCACAAATTTCTAATTTTGCACCTGTGGTTGTGAATAAAACATGAAAATACTGAACGCAGAGCAACATTTAAAGCTCATGTCTTATCCTTTCACTAAGTGGAGACAATTTATATGAATTTTCAGAGCATTAGGGGCCAAGTGTTTCAAAAGCGGGTTATTTTAATGTAGAATTCAGACCTGGGATCAACCAAGAGCCATTGGTTTGATCAAATGGTTGCTAGAGAAAACTTATTAAGAGACAGGCTAAGTTTATAGTAGCGTTTACTTCACTTTGTCAAGATAAGCGGTGAATTTCTGGCCCCATTTACTGACTTTGGTGGTATAATGCGTGTGTGTGTGTGATTCTTTAGTTTTAACCTGGAAAATGTAGAGTATATGGGAAAGAGAAATGTGCAACTGGTTTACTCCACTCTTCATCTACACTGTGTATATGCACATATTTGTAATGGCATAGATATATATCATCCTATAGTTGTGCGCATTTACTTAGATTGTAAGTGGCTCCCAGCTTTGTGCTAAAGACAGCAGATTTATAAAAAATCAACCAAACATCAGTTATCACATGAAATAACTCTAAATCCAAATTTCACAACTACTGATAAACTTCATAATTAATGTCAATTGATTAATTTGCTTTCCACACAATCCAATCCTTTTTTATTATTTGCTCCATACCCTGTTTATCTGTTCATTAATTTTGTCAGTTTCTAACTTTTCCCACCTGATAAAATATTCTCATTCTCCACAGATGCTGCCTTATCTACTGAGCATTTCCAGCTCATTCTTTTTTCTTTATTTCAGATTTTTAATATCAACAGTATTTAGCTTTTGTACTTTGCTGGTATCTGATAGGCAGGTTTTCCTATGATTAGCTGGGCCTTGAAATATGTCTATTGATGCAGTAAAGATAGTGATCGACATCAGGAAGCAAAGTGGTACACATACCCCAGTTTGCATTAATGATGCCGAAATACAGATGGTTGAAAACTTCACATTTCTAGGAGTCAATATCACCAACAACTTCTCCTGGACCACCCATATTGAAGCAACGACCAAGCACACCAACGCCTATATTTCCTTAGAAGGCTTAGGAAATTTGGCTTAGAAACATAGAAACATAGAAAATAGGTGCAGGAGGAGGCCATTTGGCCCTTCGAGCCAGCACCGCCATTCATTGTGATCATGGCTGATCGTCCCCTATCTATAATACGTGCCTGCCTTCTCCCCATATCCCTTGATTCCACTAACCCCTAAAGCTCTATCTAACTCTCTCAAATCCATCCAGTGATTTGGCTTCCACTGCCCTCTGTTATCAGGGAATTCCATCAATTCACAACTCTCTGGGAGAAAACGTTTTTTCTCACCTCAGTCTTAAATGACCTCCCGTTTATTTTAAGACTGTGGCCCCTGGTTCTGGACTCGCCCAACAATGGGAACATTTTTCCTGCATATAGCTTGTCCAGTCCTTTTATAATTTTATATGTTTCTATAAGATACCCCCTCATCCTTCTAAACTCCAGTGAATACAAGCCTAGTCATTTCAATCTTTCCTCATATGACAGTCGAGCCATCCCAGGGATCAATCTCATGTGTCTGCCGAAGATGGGCACAAAGTGCCGGGGAAATATATGTGGGCAATATTTCAGGTTTCGGGACATTTGGCTACTTGTTCCCGATTGTGGGGGAGTCCAGAACCAGCGGTCACAGTTTAAGAATAAGGGGTCGGCCATTTAGGACTGAGATGAAGACAAACTTTTTCATACAGAAAGTTGTGAATCTGTGGAATTCTCTGCCACAGAAGGCAGTGGAGACCAATTCACTGGATATTTTCATGATAAAGTTAGATTTAGCTCTTTGGTCTAACGGAATCAGGAGATATAGGGAGAAAGCAGGAATGGGGAACGATTGTGGATGTTCAGCCATGATCATATTGAATGGTGGTGCTGGCTCGAAGGGCCGAATGGCCTACTCCTGCACCTATTGTCTATGTTTCTATGTTTCTATGAACCTACGCTGCATTGCCTCAATCACAAGGATGTCCTTCCTCAAATTAGGAGACCAAAACTGTACACAATACTCCAGACGTGGTCTCACCAGAGCCCTATACAACTGCAGAAGAACCTCTCTACTCCTATACTGTAAGCCTCTTGTTATGAAGGCCAACATTCCATTAGCTTTCTTCACTGCCTGCTGTACCTGCACGCCAACTTTCAGTGACCAGTGTACAAGGACACCCAGGTCTCGCTGAACCTCCCCCTTACCTAACCTAACCCCATTGAGATAATAATCAGCCCCCTTGTTTTTGCCACCAAAGTGGATAACCTCACATTTATCTATATTATACTGCATCTGCCACGCATCTGCCCACTCACTCAACCTGTCCAGGTCACCCTGCAACCTCCTAACATCCTCTTCACAGTTAACTCTGCCGCCCAGCTTTGTGTCATCCGCAAACTTGCTAGTGTTGCTCCTAATTTCCTCTTCCAAATCATTAATATGTATGGTAAACAGTTGCGGCCCCAACACCGAGTCTTGCGGCAGTCCACTCGCCACTGCCTGAAAAGGACCCATTCACTCCTACTCTCTGCTTCCGGTCTGCCAACCAATTTTCTATCCATGTCAACACATTCTCTGCCACAGAAGGTAGTTGAGGCTAATTCATTGGCTATATTTAAGAGGGAGTTAGATGTGGCCCTTGTGGCTAAAGGGATCAGGGGGTATGGAGAGAAGGCAGGTACAGGATACTGAGTTGGATGATGAGCCATGATCATATTGAATGGTGGGGCAGGCTCGAAGGGCTGAATGGCCCACTCCTGCACCTATTTTCTATGTTTCTATGTTCAACAACCTACCCCCAATACCATGTGCTCTAATTTTAGTCACCGGTCTCCCGTGCGGGACCTTATCAAAGGCATTCTGAAAGTCTAGATACACTACATCCACTGGTTTGGGAACATATCCATCCAAGACAGCAAGAGATTGCAGCGATTGTGGACCAGAGAGCAGTGACTATCCACCTCTTTGATGTCCCTCGGACTATCCTTGTCCGGACTTTGCTGGCTTTACCTTACACTAAACTTTATTCCCTTATTATGTATCTACAGTATACACTGTAAATGGATCGATTGTAATCATGTATTGTCTTTCTACTGACTGATAAGCACGCAACAACAAGTTTTTCCACCGTACCCCGGTACACGTGGCAATATACTAAACTGAAAAACATTGTTCTCTTATAGAAACAAGGAACTGCAGATGCTGGTTTTTTAAAAAGACACAAAATACAGAAGTAACTCAGCAGGTCAGGCAGCATCCCTGTCTCCTTCGGCCTTCATGACAGGAGGTCTATATTGCCACCAGACCCTTTAGTATCTGCACTTCTTAGTTTTTTAAGAAATGTTTGCAGCCAGTATGGGGAGAATGAATATTGGAAATTTCTACTTGATTAATTTTCACTCGACAAAACTATGAACTTTCCATTTCAAGGGAAAGCTCCCTATTGTTATGTTATCCAATAAAAGATTGATCTCATTGTTGAAATCCTAATGAACTACATGGGTGTTAGAATTAATGTAAATATTATGCATCAGAAAGATCACTACTGTGCGATGGAAATATCCAATAGTCGTAAAGGGAAAATAAAAAGTTTGATTTTAAAGGACTGTTGGGTTTTGTTAAATATCTGTTCCTGAGAAATTGATGTGGTGTTACATAAAGGAAAATAATTCAGAAGTAAGTCCTAAATATGCCTTCAGAACAGCGGCATGGTGGCGTAGCAGTAGAGTTGATGCCTTACAGCAAATGCTGCGCCGGAGAACCGGGTTCGATCCTGACTACGGGTGCTGTCTGTACGGAGTTTGTACGTTCTCCCCGTGACCTGCGTGGGTTTTCTCCGAGATCTTTGGTTTCCTCCCACACTCCAAAGACGTACAGGTATGTAGGTTAATTGGCTTAATAAATATAAAAATTGTCCCTAGTGGGTATAGGATATTGTTAATGTGCGGGGATTGCTGGCCGGAAGGGCCTGTTTCCTTGCTGTATCTCTAAACTTACCTGAATGGTTCAAATAGTCGATATATATACTGGAACTTTCTCAATTTATATTATTGCAGCAATAATAAGGATATTTAAGAATTTCTTTATGATAAGTGTTCTAATGTTAATGTTTTGTTAATTGCACCATGCAGATTTTGGATGCCTGACCAATCACAAGGATAAGTTTCACTTCTGTACCAATTATGTCAGGATCAGCACTTGGAATTATGATGCCATTGCAATCATACTCATAAAGTCAAAGAGTCATAGTGATACAGTCTGGTAACAGGCCCTTCGGCCCAACTTGCCCACACCGGCCAACATGTCCCAGCTACACTGGTCACATCTGCCTGTGTTTGGTCCATATCCCTCCAAACTTGTCCTATCCATGTACCTGTCTAGCTGTTTCTTAAACGTTGGGATAGTCCCAGCCTCAACTACCTCCTCTGGCAGCTTGTTCCATACAAGCACCACCCTTTGTGTGAAAAGGTTACTCCTCAGATTCCTATTACATCTTTTCCCCTTCATCTTGAACCTCTGGTCCTTGATTCCCCTACACTTGGTAAAAAATTCTGTGTATCTCCCTGATCAATTCCTCTCATAAACTTATACACTCCTTCTCTAAACCAATCATGTAGATGTGGTTGAGAGGAGGAGAGGACTGGCAGCTTTATGTTACAGGCTATACAAGTTTCAGACATGACAGGGGACTGCAAAAGTGGAGGTGGGGTGATGGTGAGGTTGCGTTACTGATCAGGGAGAACATAGCAGCTGTACTTTGAGAGTATATCCTGGAGGGATAGTCTAATGAAGCCATTGGGTTCATATAAGGATATAAAAGAGGCAATCACTTTGCTGAAGTTAGCCGATAAGCCACACAATAGTCAATGGGATTTACAGAAACATATTTGTGATCTGATCGCAGTGATCTGTAAGGGTTATAATAGAGAGGAATTTTTACTTTCCCGATATTGACTGATTGTCTAAATTTAAGGGATTTTATTGGGGTGAAGTTTGTTAAGAGCATCCTATAAAGTTGTTTTTGTCCTACTTGAGCCAGGGTAGTACCCAACCTTATTTTAGGAAATTATACTGTATTAGGGGAAGATGGCCCAGTAGGGGAACACTTTGGGAACAATGACCATAATTCCGTAGTTCTCAGTGTTAAGATTGGTCCTCAAGTTAAGGTATTGAACAGAGGGTAGGCATGTTTCAACAATGTAAGCAAGTAGATTGGGAGCAGATGGTTTGTCCCTAAAAAGACAACTGACAAGTGGGAATCCTTGAACAGAGTAAAGAGGAGGCATGTTCTGGTGAGAATGAAAGGCAAAGATGGCAATTTTAGGGAACTTGGGTGACAAAGGATACTAAATGTTTGATCATGAAAGAAGTTGAAACATATGGCTGGTATAAAGATTGAGCTAATCTCTTGGGAGGTATACATTATGTTGATGAGAATTTAAGAAAAACATTAGGAAGTCAAAAACGGATATTGAAATATCTTTGGCAAGTAAGATTAAGGAGAATCCTAAGAAATAGATAGATCAGGAACAAGATGGTATCCAGGAAAAAAAATACCAAAGTATATATATATGTAGAAAAACAGGCAACGTGGGCGTGGTCCTAATTAAATAATAAATTCTGGTTAATCCTACACAATTCGGTAGTATATGTCAGATTATTGAATTTATTGGATTATCGAATTTTACAATCTCGGAGGTAACTGACAATACCAATTGGCAACAATAGAGACCCCTCTTTAATGGTTAATATTGCTCAAAAATATGTCCAATCTACTTTCGAAACAATGGAATGGATTCCAAGAAATCCTGCCCATCATGTGTAAAATGTGTAGCACAGCTCACGAGGGATTAATTATATCCAGGTAAACCTACAGAAACTCGTATTCTGAAAAGGTACAAATATTTATGATAAATCTCCAAAATGTGGTGCTTAATTTTCAAAACAACCTAAAAATTAATAATCGGCAGCCTCCGTACTTTGGAAGAGACAGAATCCCAGGAGGCAGTCAATCTCAACGTGATTCCTAATATTTCATTTTACTCGCTTTCTCCACAAACTAATGTGCATGGGGTTACTTTTCTGCATTAAAACTGTGATTTAATAACAGTGAATAGACATTTATAGGTGTTATTTGATTGACTGTGAATTGAATGAAGAGTAGGAGGCATATGGCCTGAAATGTTTGTTATGTGCATTGAATGTTGGCTGAAAGATTGAAATATAATGCTGAATTAATGAATGGTTTAGGGGAAAATCTGTGGGTGTGCGAATATGAACTGTCAGATTAATGAGTATCTGTATGCTTTATTAAGATCAGATATGCACAACATTGATGAATAGAAGGAACTTGGGGTTCAAGTCCAGAGGTTCTTGATAGTGCCAACACAATAGATAATGTGGTTGGCTGGTTCCCTTCATTGCTTAGGTCACTATTATAACATGTTACAATTTTACAAAACACTGGTTAGACCACACTTCGATATAGTGAGCAAACCTAGTCACCACATTTTAACAAGGATATGGTTGGAATGAAAAGAATGCACAGGATATTCACCAAAGTGTTGCTTGGATTTGAAGACCTTAACTATACGGAGAGGTTGAATACATTAGGCTTGTTTTTTCTGGTGTGAAAGAATCTCAGAGGTGATCTCATAGAGATATAAGAAACTATAAAAGGCAGAGATATTGTGGGTGGTCAGAATATTTTTCCCTTGGTAGGGTATCAGAAAACAAGAGGGAGTAGTTTTAAGATACAAGAAATGAATTTGATATGAGGGGAATCTGAGGGAAATTTATTTTACCCAGAAAAGAGTTGATATCTGGAACTTACCGCCAGAGGAGGTGCTGAAAGTCAAATACAATTGCCATATTTAAGAGACATTTAAACTGCATTTAAATAGACAAGGTGCAGAAGGATATGGGACAAATTTGGCCTTATGTTAGGCAGATGTAGGGCAGATGTTGGGGAGGAAGTAGTGGTTTATGGTAGTCGGTGAATAGGGAAACATCTTGTACTATCTATTTATGGGTAGTCTAAATGTATGTATAATGCAGTGCTTTGCAAATCTGGAAAGCAGTCCCCACCATTGGTCAATGTCAATATTTAAGACGCTGAAAGGATGAAAGATATTAGAACGAGATACAAATTTCAAGATGTCATTCATATTGGACAATTATCTGAAATTACAAGTCTGCACATTTGAGAAGACAAATTATATTGCAGACAGTGCATTTTATAACTTAACTACAGATAAGTAATGCAAAAATTATTACAATCATGGTAGTTATTAATTAATCTACTTCTAATTTTCACCATCAAATATTTAATAAGGACTAGACTAAGTGCAGACCCATTGGGTCTGCTTCCCCAACATAATATTCCACCACTCACCTGTTCCCCCAATACAACCCGTTCCCCCAACGCAATATTCCACCACTCACCAGTTCACCCAATACAACCCGTCCCCCCAACGCAACATTCCACCACTCACGCATAGCCCCCACCTGCTCAGGCACAGCTCATTTCCCCAAATCCCCCTGCACTCCCTCCCCCTCTTCTTCACCCTCCCCCTTCTTTCCCCTCTCCTCCTCCCTTCCCACAATCCCTCCCTCACCTCTCCCTCCCTCTCCTTTCCTCTACCCTCATCACTCCCTCCCTCCATAACTCCTCCTCTCCCCTCCCAACCCCCCTCCTATCCCTCTATCCCCCACTTCCCCCACTCCTCACCTCCCCGATCCCTCCTCACCCCCCCCACCCTCACTGCCCTTCCTCTATTCCCCACTCTCTATCTCCCCCACTCCCCCTCCTCTCCCTCTATTCACCCTCCTCCCCCATTCTCCCCCCTCATCTCTCCCACTTGACCCCCTCTGCCTCCCTACCCCCTCCTCTCCCTCAATCCCCCACCCTCCCTCCTCACCTCCCCAGGATCTTTCCCCTCTCCTCCTCCCCTCCCCAATCCCTCCCTCATCTCTCCCTCCCTCTCCTTTCCCCTACCCATAGTCACTCCCTCCCGCCATAACTCCTCTCCCCTCCCTACCCATCCTACCCCTCTCTCCCCCACTCCTCACCTCCCCTATCCTCCCACTAACCCCGCTGACCTCCCGCACTGCCCTCCTCTACCTCTATTTCCCACTCCTTACCTCTCCCACTCTCTCCCCTCCTCTCCCTCTATTCCCCCTCCTTCCCCACCAGACATGAGGCAGGAAAAAACTGAAATTAGAGGAAGAGATAGATTTCTCCACGGATTTTGAAATTCAGCGAGGCCCCACCGATAGCACGGCTTCACCACTGCGAGGCGCCACCGCAGCCACGGTCACATCGTCACGAGGCCTCACCACCGTGGTCTCGATGCCTCCTGGATCCCCGCGTGGAACCCTGGTCGGGGCCTAGCGGGTAGAAGCCCGGGTCGAACAAAGCGGCCGACGACGCCCGCGGCTGGGCACCTCGGAGGCGGTGAAGTGGGCTTGGCCACTCGCTCACTTGGTACCACGGAGGCGCCCACAGACGCAGCTCCAGCCAGCGGAACGTTAGTGATGCTCACTCTGCTCCTTCAGCTTTATATTCTCCTCGCCGGGTGAGGCGGGCGCTGCATGTGACTGTCTGCAGACCCAGTCAATCAGTGCGGCGATGGAGCAGGAAGGGGCGTCGTCGTTCTGGCGACTGACAGGAGAGGAGACCAATCTGTGTGGTGGCGACTACCACGAGAGGAGACCAAACTGCACATGCGTGGTTTTTAAACATTTTAAACCTTAATAACTTTTAAAATATACCGTCGATCGGAACACAACTTGTTGCCCTTGTAGCATCGTGAATGGTGAGTATGGTGGCCAAAAAATCATAGCGTTATCGTGTAAATATCGTGCAAAATTCTATTTTGCGCAAATAGAAAAAGCACAAAACCGGAAGAGCACAAGATCAGAGTTTTAGTTATGTATGGATATTTTTTTAGTTTAGAGATCCAGTATGAAAACAGGCCGTTCAGCCCACAGTACACATTGACTCTTTCTTTCTTGTTCTATGTTATCCATCTTTCTCATCCATTCTCTACACATGGGTCAATTTACAGAGATCAATTAACCTACAAACCTGCACGCCTTTGGGATGTGGGAGGAAATCGGAGCTCCTGGGAAAACGCACGCGGTCACAAGGAGAGCACGCAAACTCCACGCGGATAACACCAAGGTCACAATGGATCTGGTCTCTGGTGCTGTGAGACAGCAGCATCAATAGATGCGCCACTGTGCCGCCAATTTTTTTACTGTAAAATAATTCAATCTTTAACCATGTTGCTAGGTCATTTGTTGCATCTTATATTATTTGCATAGCCAGTTGTTGTTTACAAATGTCTATTAAGAGACATGCAATGCATTAATTAATTCAGATATGTTCAAATGTATTATACATTTGCTACTAATGGGGCTGTCCCACTATACGAGCTAATTCAAGAGTTCTCCCGAGTTTCCCCTGATTCGAACTCGGAGAATTATGGTAATAGCTGCTCGTAGGTACTCCGGGCTCTCGTGGACATTTTTCAACATGTTGAAAAATCTTCACGAGTCTTCACGAGATTACCGCGTTTCCCGAGTACCTGCAGTTAGCGTTACGAGCCGCTAAGAGACGTCCCGAGCTCCGACGTACCCGCTACATACATTCTACGTGCTTACCACGAGTTAGATTTTTTTTTAAACTCGGGAGAGCTCTTGAATTAACTCGTACAGTGGGACAGGCCCTTAAGAATTCAATCCACTCTGCATTTTAAGGATGATTTATTTCTATTTAAAAATTCATGCCAAGTGCATGCGATGTAGGAAATTCCCTTAGATGTCACTCTGGAAAGGATCACTGCCTCACGAACAAAATATTATTTATGTAGTCATAACCTGAATGTATTCTTGTGAATAATTTTCCAACACAGCAATTATAGATTAACAAAGTGTATCAGCATTGTCATCGGCTGATGATGTTTGAAATATGAAAATGTCCTTGGTAACTTTTTTTATTCATACATATAAAGCTGCGCAGTGCTATATTTTTGATGGTCATGGTTATTTCTCGTGGATCAGTGGATCATGGTTTGCAAATTGTGGAGACACTTGGCCAATTGGCCAATTTGCTCATCCAAAGTTTGTTGGTTCATCCTTCATCGTGATCTTCCATCTGTAACTCTTGGAGCTTCATATAATGATCATTGATCAGTTGCAGTGATCTTAACTACTTGATAAATGATGAACATAATGTTTGTTTCCATGGTTCACATAGGATAAAAGGAAGGAGAAACTACACAAACGAAGCACCTTTCATGATCTCTCAAATTTTGAAATGTTTTTCATCATATTAGGTACTTTTGAAGTTTTGAAGTGAACAAACGCAGCTAATTTATACACAGCATGGTCCAAGAAACAACAATGACTTAAAGACTAAAAAAAAGGCTAGACGTTTGTTCTAAATTGCTTGTTCTAAATGCATGGTGGTATAAAATTGTATAGATGGTCGAATTAACCCACTTAGTGCAGAGAAGAGAAAACAATATTTTATCCTGATCTGCTTGAGGTAATGTTACTTTAAAATCTAATTTATTGTCCAGGACAGCTCAGATATATCACCTTCCTGCTTTTGAAATAGGGTCACGGAATTTTTCACAACCACCTGGGAAAAAAGATGGAACTGCTGTTTATTAATTCATCCAAAAGATGAACATAGTATATCAACTGTCTCTATTTATAATTTATTTATGCATAAAGAACTATTAATGTGTGACTTATTTCATCCAACTCACATTGTTGCCAAGTTTGTAATGTTATTATTTATGCAAGCTTCTTCCTTTTCTCAATGCAAATGTAAAATGCCTAACTCAATCTGCTCCAGGTTTTGTTTTTCATTCAGTAACAATATCCTTTCTTTGTTGCCTCTGAGATACTTAATTTAATGCATGGAATATATGTTTCATTTCAGGTTTTCAGGTTTGAAAACATACTTTTAGCAAATCTGAACTGAATTTGATTAGTTCAGGTTTTATTCCAGAGATCAACAAACATATTTTAATAACATCTAAATAGGTCATCTTTAAAATATATATGAAGAAACAATTAGTTGAGGCATGAGCTTCTGACATCATTCAAAGAAAACAATTGGCCTCTAATTAATCTAAGCATATACCTATTTTTTGCAGGACAAGACTATCGGAAACCAACCTGTTTAGTTACTTTATTGCATATCTTTTATTCATTGTTCTTTATCTCTCTATATCATCGTCTATATCTTGTTTCCCTTATCCCTAACCAGTCTGAAGAAGGGTCTCGACCCGAAACATCACCCATTCCTTCTCTCCAGAGATGCTGCCTGTCCCTCCAGTTACCCCAGCTTTTTGTGTCTATCTTCTGTTTAGTGTGTTACCTTGATGATACAGAAAATAGGCCAAGGTTCCTGGGTACTTCAAGTTAGAGCTTAACACAAATTCATGGATAAAAAATATTTTCTTAGCATTATTTATGAGAGAAAATTCACAACGTTCCACTATATTGTGTGTAATATTCCTATCGCTGACATTGAAACATATATAGTATGATATGTATCTGAGTGGATCAATGATATTTATAAGTAGCAAATCGTAATTACATTTGTTATTAATTTCACAGTTGTTGGATTTGATTGGAATAGTCAACAATATCGAACACTTTGTGCGAATACTGTGATCACAATTTGTAAATTGTTTAAAATGTCATTCAGTAGCAATTACTAAGCAGAACTTTTAAACTCCTCATCACATTGATGTACAAAAAGACCATTATTTGGTGAATGCAAAGATTAGTGTGGGTTTTAGCATTCTGTTTAACAAATTCTTCTTTTTTTTAAAGTCATACAGTTGTTAATTTGAAAAATAAACCTTAAAATCTCTAAAAATTCCCCACAAAAAAATATGTTTCTCATTGCAAAAATATTTTTAAATTCTGGCGTCTGGGATATCAGGGATTTAAGCATCAAAAGCAAATTGCACAGTAAAAAGTACAGCAATGACGATAAGTTCTGTATCCATTGTTTCACAGTCATTTAGTATTCCAACAACAACTGTGTCAAACTCATCTGATATCAAAGGACCTTTGTCTAACTGGGACAAGGTGAAACATCCTACCGTTTTAAAATGCACTACCCAAAAGATTATACGTGCCATTAGCAATCATTAAGGATTTGTTAAATTGCCACATCAATTATCATATTGAATTGATATTTAACAGTTTATTTCGAACATTTCCGAGTGGAGCACAACTATAAAGCATTAGGATTACCAAAATTATGACCTTGATAGCCATTTTAACCAGTTTGAATATTATAGCAGTTCTTTATATTACAGCAATGACCACTCTCCTGCAGTGCCTCAATGGTCATGAATTATTTGGGGATCTCTTGAAAGAGAGATCCAAAAGTAGCAAGATATGAACAAGTCCTTTTTATGTGTATATACAAAGTCATATGCATCTAGGAGCAAGAATCTGCTGACATTTACTTGTTACTTAATTTTTAATAAACCTATATTTTGAATATTTCACTTCACATGTAATGTGATTATTCTGTTGCCCAGCTATCTCATCAAATGTCCATTATTTATGAGTTATTTTGCTGATAGGATCAAAAACAGGCACAACACTCCCGTGTTGGGAATACTGACATTTTGATCGATAGATTGCCCATTCTGCAACTCCTTTGTGTCTTCTGTGCCGAAAGGAACACCTAGAGGTGTAGCACAGAGATGATGAAGCATTATTTTTGTGAAATGCCCCTTATCCTGCATTTCTCTGACATATGGGAAGATTCAAGAATTAATCTGATCTTGAGAAAAATTTGAAATAACATACCTAGAACAATTAAAGTGTTTAATTAATTAATATTTTAGCTCCAAGACCCTCAGCCAGACCTGGAAAAGAGAAAAAAAGCAAAATGTGGAAAAAGTAGGGAAGGGCCAAAGGAGATATATTCATGAGGGGATGTGAGGCATTACATTTTGGGAAGTCAAACCAGGACAGGCCATTTCCAGTGAATGGTAGGGATTTGTGAGTATGGTAGAGCAGAGGCATCTAGGAACAAAAGCACATAGTTCCCTGAAAGTCACGTCGCAGGTAGATAAGGTGGTGCAGAAAGCTTTTGGCATGCTGGCCTTCATCAGTCAAGGAATTGTGTCTCATCCCAGACAATAATGAGACGGTCTATAGAGAGGAGGTAAAGACACTAAACAGCCGGTGCCAGGAAAATAACCTCTCTCTCAATGTCAGCAAAACTAAAGCGATGATCGTGGATTACAGGAAACAGCAGGGGAGTGGACACTTCCCCATCCACATTGGTGATGCTGAGGTTGAAAGGGTCAGCAGCTTCAAGTTCCTCAGTGTGCACATCACTGAGGACCTCGCTTGGACACTGCACACGGACACAATAACTAAGAAAGCCCGCCAGCGGCTCTTTTTCCTGAGAAGACTGAGGAACTTTTGCATGAACGTCAGCATTCTCACAAACTTCTACAGTTGCATCATCGAGAGTCTGCTGACGGGCTGCATCACGGTCTGGTACGGGAACTGTTCTACCCACAGCAGCAAATCACTACAGAAAGTGGTGAAGGCGGCACAGGACATAATTGGCAACTGTCTCCCAGCCATTCAGGATATTTTCCACCGACAGTGCCTGCGGAAGGCACACAGCATCATCAAGGACCACAGCCACCCAGCACGCAGATTGTTCTCCTTGGTGCCATCAGGCGGACGATATAGGAGCATGGCTGCACGTACCACCAGACTTAAGAACAGTTTTTATCATCATGCTATCAGGCTTCTGAACTCATAAATACATCATATATGTTGATTATTTTATTTATTATTCTCTTTTACCTACCAACGTCACTTTTATCTTATCTTTTTTTTTAACCTTAATTTTATCCTTGTAATATCATTGCTGAGGTGACCCGTTGTCTTGTCAAAAACATTTCATTGTATCATTGACCCTGTGTTAACCTACATATGACAAATAAAACTGAACTGAAGTTGGGACATCATGCTGTAGTTGCACAAAACAATGACGAGGCTGCATTTGTAGCAATGTGTTCAGTTTTGGTCACCCTGCTATAAGAAATATGACATTAACCTTTAAAATTTTGAGGATGTTGGCAGAGCCTGAGCTACAGGGAGAGATGAGGAAGTCCAGGACTCTATATATTGAGCGCAGGAAGCTAAAGGCTGATCTTAAAAAAGTGTAGAATATCATGAGGGTAATAGATATGGGGGGGGGGGGGGGGGGGGCACAAAGTCTTCGTCCCAGGTTGGGAGAACCAAGAAGGTGTAGACCTGTGGCAGATCTGGAATGATCTTAATGGCAGGGAAAGGTTCAAAGGGCCAATTAGCCTACTCCTGCTCCTATTTTCTTATGATAGCACAATGCTGAAGATGACTCACACTCACAAACCAGTCGCCAACAGGACTACACAGAGGGAATTCCCACATCGACTTCTCAAAAGGTGAAATGGTGAGGAAGAGGCTAGATAGGTTTTTTCTCTCTTATTGGTTTTCTCATGATTTGTGGCAATGATCAACATTAAAGATCACTGACAGTGTACATTTTGTGCTCAGCTCATTAGCTGACAATACCATCATAATACAAAAACAGAAATCTTCCATTTGTTTGCATTCAACCATGAATACAAGAGTCAGGACATCATGTTCCAACTGTGCAGGACATTGGTGAGAATACGTTTGGTATATTATGTGCAGTTTTAGTCACCTAATTATCGGTGAAATTTCATTATGGTGGAAAAAGAAACAGAAAAGATCCTCAGGGGGCACATGACAGGATAGATTTGGGTGACATAGTGACAAAATCATGGGAGAGGTTGAGGAGGAATCAACATAAATAATGCATGGGCAGCACAGTGGTGCAGCAGAGGAGTTGCTGCCTTAAGGACCTGTCCCACTTGGCCGTCATTTGCGCGCTATTTATGCGACCTGGTAGCGTGTGGGTATTGTGTGGTTAGCGCGGGACGGGCGCATGGAGTGGCGTGGAGGAGTGTGAAGTATTTCTGAAAATAAAATGAATTGCAGAAATCATTTTGCATTAATTGAATATCAGGACAGAATGCTCTCAAAATATCTTGGTTATCACAGTAGACATTAATCTCATAGAAAGCATGTTCAAAATTAGAACATCAAGTGTTATATGTTGGACTTAAACTAACTAACTATTATTACTATCTAATCATTACAAAATGTTTTTTATGAACCATTAACTTTGCAAAGATATTCATCGTACATTCTAAATGATTAATGTTTTTTTGATTAAAGGATAAAAATTGAATCTCACTTCATTTAGTGCACTTTCAGGCAGATCAAACCTATGGTAAATGAAGATCAACACCCATTTTAAGGTCATGCATGTGCTGAATCGGCAAACGTTTCAGAGGCTTTCAATGCCAAGAGAATAATGTTAGTGACAAGGCTTTGAAACTTATTATATGAAAAAAATTGGCAGCAGCAAAACCAAATGGAATTAAGGGTGGATATATACTGAAAATTACTGCTGTATGCAATTGATTTTATGAATGAAGAAAACCTAACAATTCTTGATTGATTAAGTCATAAGTGACTTACCTTATTCTTACTTAAGTGGAATAAATTGAGCACTGGGCTGTATCTCATTAGAAATGTCATCTGCAGAATGAATGCCAAGCTCATTTTTTAAGTCTCCCTTTTCGTTCTGAAAAGCTTTAAATAGTCTTCATGCTATTGAGCTAGTTTTGTATCACAGGTACTTGATGAAAATATAGGTTTCATTCTCTGCTAGCTTTTATTTTATTTTAAAGTCCTGGGAAGTACCATTGCGAAACAATTGTAGAAAGTTTAAAATAAATGGAAGATTAAAGGAAACTCTTCTGCGAGTCTCCTTTCATTTTATATTCCTCCTTCAAAATCTCAGTGTTTTTCCAACTGCATACCTGTTTTTGTATTGTATTCAATGCAGTAATGGAGAGAGATCAAGCATCATAACGTGCATGACATCTCTCTTCATACATCTGCTACAGAATATACAGACCGAGGCATCTTGAATTGCTTTAGGAAGAATGATTTGACAACGAAAGACTTAAGGGAGTTTTGTTATCGGTTGCAGCCCACTTCTTGCATAAATGTTGGCTTAACTGAATTTATTTTGCTTTAAAGCCAACCTCTAGGGGCATTACACATAAACAGTGAATTATGAAGGAAATCAAAATATTAAATTGTTATTGCTCACTACAATCAGAAATAGTGCCTCACTCTAAGGTCACAATGTTGTAAATGTTTATGCAGGAGGGTTGATCCATGTTGCACTTAGAGACAATTATAACATTAACCAATTAATTGTACTGTGGTGTGAGAAGCAAATTACACAAATTATTGTTCAGAATAACAGAATTTATTATCTTTCCCTGGACAACAAGTGCTTGAATGACAGTTCAGAGAGTATTATAGAGAAAGGGGGATTTCAAAGGTCCAAGAGCAGCCTTAAAATAAAGACAAAGTTAGTAGTTTCATAACCTCGTTGTTTTAAATAAGTACAAGTGGACATAGTCCATTAGCGGTCATCTCACTGAAGGCAACTATCTGTGTTTGAAAGCTCATAGTCTGGCTAATTAACAAGGCGGATAAACCTTTTGTGATATTGGGAGGTTGGAGGTCATAGCTTCACTAGATACTTCATAGAGACATAAGAGGTATTTATTTTGGCTCAGTTGATCTTTCACTTCTGAGTTGGAGATTTACTGAATGTTTGAGATGAGAGCACAATAACTTAGTCTGACATGCCAGTGGAGTACTGGACTGTCAAGTTGTGGACTTTTGGTTTTGCTCAAGAGGTATAAAAATTACATCATAGAATCAGCCCTTCCAGCCCGCTGAATCTGCAGCAAACATCAATCGTGGAGTCATAGAGTCATATAGCATACAGAAACAGGCCCTTCGGCCCAGATCGCCCTTGCCAACACTAGTCCCACCTATAGCCTAAACCCTCCCTATCCATGTACCTGTCCAAATGTATTTCAAATGTCGTTATAGTTTATTCCTCAACTACCTTCTCTGGCAGTTCATTCCATATAATCACCACCTATGTGAAAAAGCTGCCCTTCAGATTCCTATTAATTCTTTCCCCTCTCACCTTAAACCTTTGTACTTTGGTTCTTGATCCCCTTACTCTGGGTAAAATACTCTGTGCATCTACCCTATCTATTCCTGATCTTATACACCTCCTTAAGATCACCTCCTTAAGATCATCCTCCTGTGCTCCAAGAAATACAGTCCTAGCCTGCCCAATCTCTCCTTATAACAGGCCCTCAAATCCTGGCAACATCCTTACAAATCTTCTTTGCACTCTTTCCTGCTTAACAACATCTTTCCTACAGCAGGGTGAACACAACTGAACACAATACTCCAACTGAAGACCAAATAGCGCATTGTACAGTTTCAACATAACATCCCAACTTCTATACACAATGTCCTGTCTGATGAAGGCCAATGTGCTGAAAACATTCTTGACCACCTTATGTACCTGTGGTACCAGGCAGCACCATGGAGCAGCGGTAAAGTTGCTGCCTACCCCAGCGCGAGAGACTCGGGTTCGATCCTGGCTAAGGGTTTTGTACGTTCTCTCTGTGACCTCGTGGGTTTTCTCCGGGTGCTCCAGTTTCCTCCCACACTCCAAAGACATGCAGGTTTGTATGTTAATTGGCTTTGGTAAAATTGTCCCCAATGTGTAGGATAGTGCTAATGTATGGGGTGAATGGTGGTTGGCGTGGACTCGGTGGGCCTATTTCCATGCTGTATCTCTCAACTAAACCATTTTCAAGGAACTATGTACCTGCACTCCCCAGATCCCTGCCATTTACTGTGAAGTCCTGTCTATGTCCTGCAACACCTCATATTTATCTGCATTCTAGCACTCACCTGCACATGGAGGCAATAAATGTGAGTTAAACCTGGGCACCCAAAGGAAACATATACAGTTACAAGGAAAATTAGCTAAATAGTTCCATGAAGTCCTGCACTGTGCAGCTATTGCAAGGAGCCAGACAGTTATATTCAGGTTTTGCTAATTATTTATCCTGCAATCAACATAACAAATTAGAAGGCCACAATATCACTGCAGGTCAGATCTGGTTGTTAATAAATTAGCTGTCACATCTCTTATGTTGTAACAGTGACTATGTCTCCAAAGTATTTCAATAGCTGTAAAACAATTTATGGCATTGGTAATTAGAAAGATTTCTATCTATCATTGTGGACAGTGAACCAGAGAATTATAAACCAGTTGGTCTAACATCTGTTGTTGGAAATTATTATAATTCAGGATGGAGTGACTTGAACGCCTGGATTTTTTTTTTTGTGTACAGAGATGCAGAATTAATTTATAAAAGTCTAGTTATGCCTGGCAAACTCAATTGAATAGTTTTAAGAAATGAAAGTAATTAAGTGCTGAAGAACATCAGTGCATGTTAACTCTGGACTTCCCAAAGGCATTTGATAACATCCCTCAGAGGAAATTGCTTGCTAAATTTGAAGAGATACCAAGTGATTATGAAATGGGCAATATCATTATTAATAGATTTTAATATGGTCAAATGCAATGCCATCTACTTTAGAGTTTAAAAAATGATAGAAAAGAAAGCATGCAAATTGTCCAAAAGTTTAACGCAATAGTTTGTGGAAATTAAGTGACCAGAGCAGTAGAATGGAAGATAAGGTTTCTGGCAATCAGAGTAGGAGGTATCGAGGCAATCAGGTAAGGTAGGGTGGTTGGGAAATCAGTGTCACTATTGCCATAGTAGAGGCCATGTGGGATTATTGCACAAGGCCTGTGATTTTAGACGGGTTGGAATATCAGATAGATTTGTAGTTAGAGCTTTGGCGTATTGGCAGGCGAGGGCAACTGCAAGTTTAGCCAATTGCGAGTTAGAGAGAGTTAGTTTAAGCTCTTAGGGCTAAGGGAATCAAGGGATATGGGGATAAAGCAGGAAGGGGGTACTGATTTTAGATGATCAGCCATGATCATATTGAATGACGGTGCTAGCTTGAAGGGCCAAATTACCTACTCCTGCACCTATTTGCTATCTTTCTATGTTTCTATGACCTTTGGGACCCAGGTGCTCAGGATCAGGAACGATGTAGGTCATGAAGAGGTAGTGTCATCAGTGCCAGAGAAAAAATGGGTTCAGGGTAAGCAAGGGATTTACTCCACAATGGCCTCAGTCCAGTTCAGGTGTTAGGAAATGTTGTTTGCAACTGGTCAAAGTGTAATTTCCCCTCTAAACAGGAACATCATCAGGCAGGGAGGTTTATGACTGCCTTTGTGACAATGTGAGAATTGCTTCCAAGGTGCAAAGTTATTTGATGTCTTGTTGAAGTGCTTGGCTGAACATTTGGAATGAGGTGGGATGTTGCAAAAATGGTTGTTTTCATTTTTCCCTCTGAATTAAATCAATTTCCATCACACAATGTTGTTACAAAGAGCATCATGTGATTTGGTCTCTTAGCTATTCTTTTCAAACAGACTTTCTCCTCCCTTGCTCATCTTATTTATGTATTGTATTTATTTACCTTTCTTGTACATCAGTGGAGCTGCACACTAAATCTCGTTGCACTGACGTGCAATAATAAAAGATATTATTATTATTATTATTATTATTATTATTATTATTATTAAGTGGCCAATTTCACAGTGCAGTGTGTCAGAAGCAACCTCGACTCACGTGTTAAAGAATGTTGGAGGTTTCAACAGAATTCACACACATCTCAGTTAAAATGTGTATTCATGTAATTTCTCAGTCTATTTTTATAACTCCATTTTAATGGAAATGGTATTAAACAGCAAATTGGTGATGGATACCTAATATAACAGTGAATTAATAGCCTGTTCCCTGATAGATTTCTTTCAATCTTTGTGGTGAACAATTTCTCTTGCCACAGTAAGGTCTCATTACAAGTGGAGCTCCAAAAACCTGTGACATTGATTTGTGCCTTCGATTGCTTTTAATTGGCTTTTAATCCTGCAATATCGGGTTAAGTGGTAAATAGAAGCAAAGCATGGTTCAGCTGTTCTACTTGCCTGAAAAGGAGCACTATAGTGATACACATGGAAATTAAACTGGTACATGTATTCAATCCCTGCTAATATCTCTGCCATTTTCACTCAACTTCACCAACATTAAGTGGGGAATACGTCTTCCTGCGCGGGGTAAAAATTCAAATCCAAAGATTTGCCTTTACTCCATCTGTTCACTCTAACTGCTGACACTTTCACCTGCATGAGGTTCAACACTTGTTCCAATGTCTCCTCCTTCACCGCCATCCACAAATCTACGCCGGTCAGAGGAGATTCATGTGGTCCTCCTCTGACCTATTGCATTTGGTGCTCCCAATGTGGCCTCATCCATATTAGCAAGACCAATCGCAGTCCAAGACCAAGCATGAAGAAGGTTGCAGAGAGTGATGGACATTGCCGGGTCCTTCACGAGAATTGACCTCCCCACCACTGAAAGGACCTACAGAAAGTGCTGCCTCAAGAAGGCAGCTTATATAATTAAAAAACCTCGAGAAAAATATACAGGAGCCTGAAAGGCATTACCTCGAGATTCAAGAATACCTAGTTTGTTCTGATCAATTATCAAGCTCTTGAGCCACACTGCACAACCTAAACCACAACCCTACCTCAGCAACAAATTACTATGGACTTTTCATAGGTTGCAATATGTACTTTGACTCATATGATTGGGGTTTGGTTACCTATTATAATCGATAATTTATTGTATTATTGGAGTCATAGAAGCATAATTATACAGCAGGGAAACAGGCCCCTTGGCCCAACCAGCTCGTGCCGACCAAGATGCCCCATCAACAATAGTCCCACCTGCCTGCGTTTGGCCCACATTCCTCTAAACATTTCCTAACCATGTACCTGGCCAAATGTCTTTTAAATGTTGTTATGGCATCTGCCTCAACAACCTTCTCTGGCAGCTCAATCTATATACCCATCACCCTTCATTGTATTATTGTTTGTTGTATATTTATTTGTCATGTTGTTGCATTAATTAGAGTTTGAAACTATTTCTCCAATATATAGATATATGCTTGAGTTAACAGAATATAGATATTTATGGCTATATAGCTAATAATAAACCTCTTGAAGTGAACATGGATACTGTACGATGTTAGGGCTGCCAGTATATGGACCTTTGAGATATTTTCAGACAGCTCTCAAGATAGATTTTGCATGTATTTATTCATTCTTTCTGGGGTGGAGGGCCAATCTTCTTATTTCTTGCCAGTCAATTTTCTGTTAAAACTAGACTAAGTGGGACCCGTTGGGTCCCATGTTCACACAGGAGGGCTGGTCCGCCAATGCAATATTCCACCTCTCCACCAAATCCAATATTGGAGACCAATGGGGGGGAGGGGGGGGGGCTTTCTCGAGCACTAGTATGGGTGTTGTGGGCTGAAGGGACTGGTTTCCAGAGGGCTAGTATGGACATTGTGGGCCGACTGGATTCTTGGGCTGGCAGCTCAGTCAATCAGGCCTGGTGGGCTGGCAGCTCAGTCACTCAGGCCTGGTAGGCTGGAAGCTCAGTCACTCAGGGCTGGTTGGCTGGCAGTTCAGTCACTCAGAGATGGTGGGCTGGGAGCTCAGTCAGTCAGGGCTGGTGGGCTGGCAGCTCAGTTACTCAGGGCTGTAGGCTGGCAGATCATTCACTCAGGGCTGATGGGCTGGCAGTTCACTCATGGCTATTCCTTGAAATTCCATTTCAAGCAGAGTGCAGGCGAGCAAATCCAATTGCATAGCATTTCAAGCAGAGTGCAGGCCAGCAAATCCGATTTCATAGCATTTCAAGCAGAGTGCAGGCCAGCAAATCCAATTTCATAGCATTTCAAGCAGAGTGCATGCCACAAATCCAATTTCATTGCATTTCAAGCAGAGTGCAGGCCAGCAAATCCAATTTCATAGTATTTCAAGCAGAGTGCAGGCTAGCAAATCCAATTTCATAGCATTTCAAACAGAGTGCAGGCCACAAATCCAATTTCATAGCATTTGAAGCAGAGTGCAGGCCAGCAAATTCAATTTCATAGCATTTCAAGCAGAGCGCAGGCCAGCAAATTCAAATTCATAGCATTTCAACTCCTAACAAATCATTTATTGCAAGTACATTGCAGGCACAGTTCAGTTGATTCACAGCTCAGAATCACAGTCATGGACTCTCGCTCGCGATCTTCCAGAGTGACTGCCTAACATCCAGGCATCCGGGGTTTTATAGTCCTACAACCCCCCAGAAGGTGCGTTACCTTCATCGTGGTGATTGACAGGTGAGACGTCCAATTAGATTAAGACTTTTAAGATTTTTTAAACACTCATAACTTTTTTATTTTTCATCGATCGGAAAAATCCTCGGGGCTGCCTCAGTAGAGGAGGTCAAAAATCATAGCGATATAGTGTAGCGTTTTTTTCTAATATTAATATACAGTGCAGACATGAAGGGTCAAGATGAGACTTTTAGTTATATAGATGTTATGTACTTTCTTGGTTTACGTCTGAGTTACAACCCTTTTTAGAGTTTAAAATCATTTAGAAACACTGCACATCCCACTAATCACTCCTCAGCAACATCCCAATATGAGAAAGTATACATTATCAGAAGTGAAAATACCGAGCGTGAATAGTTAATCTTTCAGTGCTTTCTTTGAACAATTTAGCGCTGTCTTCTCATGTCTCCATTTTTGGGAAGTTTCAAGAATGACACAATCAACAACTTCATGGTTCAGATCCCACATATTTCTCATGTATTAAGTTCTGATTATTTATTGCTTATTTAAAGTGACACACTGTTCAAGTCACCTATTGCCGTCCTATTTCAGTTAATGAGTTAAATCTAAAGAACTAACAATGTTCCTTCCTGCAATATTCCTAATTTGAATTTTAAAAATATTCATTTTTTAAATGTATCACATTGCTCTGGCAGCTTAATGTTTGATTTACTTGCATGTGAGCAGAGCTGTCAGTCAACTATCTAGGTCTAAACAGAATTTCCAGCTGCTTCAACCATAGCTCCATATTTCTCTTGCTGAATTGACAGACAGCTACAATTGTTAAAATGAATCCAAAGAAATTGTTTGGTATTCCGTTTCTTCTCTTGCTATATATGTTTTACAGAGTAACTGACATTTTACACATATCTGATGAATGTTGGTGCTCTGAGTTCAAACTATCTGTACAGCAAATCCGAACAGTATGTTAAGATACATTTTATTTGATACTGTGTATATGTCTGAACAATTGAGTTCAGATGAAGACATGTGTAGGTCATCCAGTAACCAATAGGAATCTGTTGATAGCTTCTGGGAACTATAGACAGACACAAAATGCTGGAGCATCTCGGGAGAGATGGATGGGTGATGTCTCGGATCGAGACCCCATCGGAGAGAGGAGGAGAACTTCCTCAAAGTGGGCATACGTTGAGGAGATTTCGCAATGGAGCAGACAAAATTTGTAGGAAGGAACTGCAGATGCTGGTTTACACCGAAAACTGACACAAAATGCTGGAGTAACTCAGCGGGACAGGCAATATCTCTGGAGAGAAGGAATGGGTGACGTTTTGGGTCTGAAGAAGGGTCTCAACGGAAATGTCATCCATTCATTCTGGGAACTATATATCTTCTATGACACCACCATTATGTTACACAGCATTTCACCATACCTTGGTACATGTAACAATAATAAGTCTGAATCTAAAATAATAGATAGATTGACATTTTTGTTCAAAGCAGGACCTGCTTGAAACAATCACTGTATCAGGCTGCCATTGTGGACAGAGAAACTGAGTAAATAGCTTTGATTTTATGGGTGCTTGATTGGAGATTGTTGGTTGGATGACATCTCAAAGGCCGGAAAATTAAAAAATAATTTTCAAGATTGATTTTCAAGAGAGAGTTAGATTTAGCTCTTAGGGCTAAGGGAATCAAGTGATATGGGTAAAAAGCATGAACGGGGTACTGGATGATCAGCCATGATCATATTGGATGGGAGTGCTGGCTCAAAGGGCCAAATGGCCTAATCCTGCACCTATTTTCTATGTTTCTGACCAATTTCCCAACAGCTTGGCAGGGCTCCTAAGTGTGGCGCCTGCCCATTGATGATTGACAATGAATCTTCTGTCAATGTCAAACAGATAGGTATTTTGAAGAAGTGGGAAAAATGGGTTAAGATGTCATCCTATTCCCCTCCCATGAAAGGAACAATGATAAAAATATCAGTACAGTTGACAATGCTTAACTTGTCAGAGGGCAAAATTGTACACATTTGTGTAGGAAGGAACTGCAGATGCTGGTTTAAACAGAAAATAGAAAACAAAATGGAACACAGCGGGCAGGCAGCCTCTCTGGAGAGAAGGAATGGTTAACAACACCACAGCATGAAATATTCACCTTCAATACCATTTTCAATACTGCAGGTATGAATTTACTCACAGAGAAATCAAGTTTAATAAAGTCCAATCTCTACCCAAAACCATGCTATTTAAAGTACTCAAAGTAGGTCCATGGACCTAGCTAAGACCTACACGTATATACACTTCAGACTACAAGTGCGGATGAGCATATGTGCCTTGACTGCATTGTTATATCCACAATCACTCTGAGCTGACTATATGAAGGGTCACTTCAGGATGTTCCTGCTAATTTCTGCATCCTCTCTGTTTTATGATCACTGCTATTTTATGGAGGCTGCTCCCTTCCCCTAACCTCCATACTCAAGGAGATAATATTTTATCTACTACTTTACTTAGCTCATACAACCAGACAAAAACAAGTACAGGCATTGACGCACATTGTAATTTTCCATGTAGTGCAATAATTCATAAACTGTCTTTGTGTACCTATAGAGGCCTCCCCAGTCATTATCAAGCTATCAGTCTGGATAGGTCCGCATGCCACCATATGTAAGGAATATATCTTCTCCAGGCACTGTTCCCTACCAGTAAGTCCCCTGCTTCCTGTTGTAGCACTCTCCTCCCAGTATTGCTGTGTCCATCCATTCAATAGCTGCATTTTCTTCAGTGTTGTTCATATTGCTGCATGTCCCTGGCTGGAGCTGGCTGGAGACATTGCACCTTCTAGGCTAAATACTGGAAGCTGTGAAAACTTGCACTACTTTAGCCGAGAACATCATTCTAAAACCAACAATGCCAATTTCAGCGCAGCATCATATAGGGGATTGCATCAATGCTGTTCAGTGAATCTTGCAATTGGATCTTGATCTTTATGTGGTTTTCACAAGACAATGATATTGTGCTGAGCTTAAAAATGATAAGGACATTTCTAGTTGATCATGAAAGATTTTGGTGCTGGAGGAATGTGTGGTTTAGAAGTCTGAATGCAAGCAAGCGACTGAGCATTGAATGAATGAATGAATGAATGAATGAATGAATGAATGAATTTATTGGCCAAGTATTCACATACAAGGAATTTGCCTTGGTGCTCCGCCCGCAAGTGACAACATGATGTACAGTGACAGTTAGGAATGACACATAACGCATTAAACATTAATAATAAAACATTATCAATTAAACATGTGAATTAAATAAAATACCAGAGCAAAAGGAGGCAACAGATTTTTGGTTATTGAGTAGAGCTGCTACTCATGGAAAAAAGCTGTTTTTTGTCTGGCTGTGGCAGCTTTGACAGTCCAGAGTCGCCTTCCAGAGGGAAGTGAGATATTAATTTGTAAGAAGCAGTTGTATAAGACATTGATGAGGCCACATTTAGAGTCTTGTGTTCAGTTTTGCTCACCATGTTGTCAATCTGTAAAGGGTTCAGAGAAGATTTACAAGGATGTTGCCAGGACCCGAGGGCCTGAGCTATAGGGAGAGGTTGAGCAAGCTAGGACTTTATCCCTTCGTGCACAGGAGGGTGAGGGGGGGGGGGGATCTAATAGAAATGTTAAAAGTCATGAGATTAATAGATCGGGTAAATGTACAGAGTCTTTTGACCAGAGTAAGAGAAATACACATTAGGCAGGAAATGGTGTAGGGTAGACTGATGGGACTGAAGACTGATAAATCCCCAGTGCCTGAAGGCCTGCATCCTAGGGTACTTAAGGAGGTGGCGCTGGAAATCGTGGACGCATTGGTGTCAATGTTCTATAGATTCAGGATTAGTTCATGTGGATTGGAGGGTAGCTAATGTTATCCCACAGTTTAAGAAAGGCGGGAGAGAGAAAACAGGAAATTATAGACCAGTTAGCCTGACATCAGTGGTGGGGAAGATGCTGGTCAATTATAACCATATAACCATATAACCATATAACAATTACAGCACGGAAGCAGGCCATCTTGACCCTTCTAGTCCATGCCGAACACGTATTCTCCCCTAGTCCCATATACCTGCGCTCAGACCATAACCCTCCATTCCTTTCCCGTCCATATAACTATCCAATTTATTTTTAAATGATAAAAACAAACCTGCCTCCACCACCTTCACTGGAAGCTCATTCCACACAGCCACCACTCTCTGAGTAAAGACGTTCCCCCTCAATTATAAAAGATGAAATAGCGGCACATTTGGAAAGCAGTAACAGGATCGGTCCAAGTCACCATGGATTAATGAAGAGGAAATCATGCTTGACTAATCATCTGGAATTTTTTGAGGATGTAACTAGGAAAATGGACTAGGGACAGCCAGTGGATGTAGTGTACCTGGACTTTCAGAAAGCATTTGATAAATTCCCACATAGGAGATTAGTGAGCAAAATTAGAGCACATGGTATTGAGGGTAGGGTACTGACATGGATAGAAAATTGTTTGGCAGGCAGGAAACAAAGAGTAGGGACTAACGGGTCCCTTACAGAATGGCAGGCAGTGACGAGTGGGATACCGCAAGGCTCGGTGCTGGGACCACAGCTATTTACAATATACAATAATGATCTAGATGAAGGGATTAAAAGTAACATTAGCAAATTTGCAGATGACACAAAGCCGGGTGGCAGTGTGAACTGTGAAGTGGATGCTATGAGGATGCAGGGTGACTTGGACAAGCTGGGTGCATGACCATATCCCGCAGATGCACGGCAGATGCAGTTCAATGTGGATAAATGTGAGGTTATCAACTTTGATGGCAAAAACAGGAAGGCAGATTATTATCTAAATGGTGTCAAGTTGGGAAAAGGTGAAGTACAACGGGATCTGGGGGTCCTCGTTCATCAGTCACTGTAAGAAGGGCCGGCCTTAGGAGTTGCGGTGCCCAATTGGGAACAATTTTGGTGAGCCGTAGGTTCCCAGCCAAGATCTGTAGAATCATAGAAATACAAATAAAGTCTATTATAGACTATACCACTATTGGAGAATGGAAAGTAATGAAAATGTGCGCTTAAAATGTTCCTGCGAGTTAATGGTCCAAACAGATCTAAGCTACATTTTAATATAAAATTGCATACATGTAAACCTATAAGTAACAAACAAAATGTGTAGATCACCACTGAAAAGTACATAGTTACAATACCACTTGTTTTAGTGACTGTGAAATGAAAAAAAAGTAATTTAATTAACTAGATCCTGGAAAACCAATAACTATTGGCGAAAAACCAGTCCAGGCATTACATTTTGGACTTCAGACCCATCCTACCCTTTGGGCTTCTATCCCGTCCTAACTTAGGTGTGTGTGTGTGTGTGTGTGTGTGTGTGTGTGTGTGTGTGTGTGTGTGTGTGTGTGTGTGTGTGTGTGTGTGTGTGTGTGTGTGTGTGTGAGTGTGAGTGTGAGTGTGAGTGTGAGTGTGAGTGTGAGTGTGAGTGTGAGTGTGAGTGTGAGTGTGTGTGTGTGTGTGTGTGTGTGTGTGTGTGTGTGTGTGTGTGTGTTAATTGTGTGTATGTTAGTTGTCTGTGCGTTATGTGTGTGTGTGTGGGAGGGAAGGAGAGAAGGGAGAGAGGAAGGAGAGAAGGGAGGAAGGAGAGAAGGGAGTGAGAGAAGTAGAGAAAGAAGGGAGGGAGGGGAGAAGGGAAAAGAGAGAGAGGAAGGAGAGAAAGAAGGGAGGGAGGGAAGGGTAGAAGGGAAAAGATAGAGGAAGGAGGGAGGGAAGGAGAGAAGGGAGGGAGGGAAGAAGGGAAGGGGGGAAGGGAAGGAAAGAAGGGAGGGAGAGGGCCGGCGGCGGGAGAGTATGCTGGGGTCCGGGCGGACGGGTGTGAGCTGAGACCGAGGTTTGTAAACATTGCTCGGACCCCCGGCCCTGGGACCGTGAGGGAATGACCCACCTCCCGCTCTCCCATTTGTCCATTCCCCCTCACACCCCCCTCCCTGTCTACCCCTTTCGTCCCCCTCCACCCCTCTACTCTCTCCCCACCCCTCCCCCCACCCCCTCCACCTGGGGTAGATCTACCTGAGCCGAGAGTAGATAAATCTAGCGCGGGGCACCCTTCGGCGCAGGGCCCAATTGGGAGCAATTGGTCCATTCGGCTTAAGGCTGGCCCTGACTGTAAGCATGCAGGTACAGCAGGCAGTGAAGAAAGTGAATGGCATGTTAGCCTTCATTACAAGAGGAGTTGAGTATAGGAGCAAAGAGGTCCTTCTGCAGTTGTACAGGGCCCTATTTGAGGAAGGACATTCTTGCTATTGAGGGAGTGCATCGTAGGTTTACCAGGTTAATTCCCGGGATGGCAGGACTGTCATATGTTGATAGAATGGAGCGGCTGGGCTTGTATACTCTGGAATTTAGGATGAGAGGTTTTCTTATTGAAACATATAAGATTATTAAGGTTTGGACATGCTAGAGGCAGGAAACATGTTCCCGATGTTGGGTGAGTCCAGAACCATGGGCCACAGTTTAAGAGTAAGGGGTAAGCCATTTAGAACGGAGATGAGGAAATACTCTTTCACACAGAGAGTTGTGAGTCTGTGGAATTCTCTGCCTCAGAAAGTTGTGGAGGCCAGTTCTCTGGATGCTTTCAAGAGAGAGTTAGATAGAGCTCTTAAAGATTGCGGAGTCAGGGGATATGGGGAGAAGGCAGGAACGGGGTACTAATTGTGGATGATCAGCCATGATTACATTGAATGGTGCTGCTGGCTCAAAGGGCCGAATGGACTACTCCACCTATTGTCTATTGTCTATTGTCTATAATTCAGAACCAGAGGACATAGGTCTAAGGTGAGGGGGTGGAAGATTTAATAGAAACCTGAGGGGTAACTATTTTTACATAAAAGGTGGTGGATATAGGGAACAAGCTGCAGGAGGTAGTTGAGGTTCATAAGTTCATAAATGATAGGAACAGAATTAGGCCATTCAGCCCATTAAGTCTACTCCATCATTCAATCATGGCTGATCTATCTCTTCCTCCTAATCCCATTCTCCTGCCTCTCATAACCCCTGATGCAGGCATGTACAATTGTAACATTTGAGAGATGTTTGTACAGGTACATAAATAGGATAGATTTAGTGGGTTATGGCCCAAGCCTGGGCAGTTGGGGCTAGTGTAGATGGGTATGTTGGTTGGCATGGGCAAGTTGGGCTGAAGGGCCTCTTTCCACGCTGGATGACTCTATGACTCTGTGACCCCATTACTCAATGTCTCTATGACTATATGAACAAAGGTTTATTGCTTTATCAGAAGGTGTTTTTCAGGCAGGCACGTGCTGTGAGTAGTTACTCAGGGTAGGCAGTCAGTCAGCTTTAAAAAAAAAACCTAAACCGCGCATAAGCAGATTGTTCTCCTCTCCGTAAAAATAAAAGCTCCAATACCAACAATAAAAATGTGGATTTCAAACATGTTCGAAAAACTACACTTGGAAGAGATGAGACTCCTCCTAGCAGGCAAAGCAGACCACTTCCAAAAGACGTGGTCTGCATTTATGGAACTATTACAAGCATAAGGTGCAATAGTAATTTAAAATATAAATGGTACCAGGATCTGGTAACGGGGGGGGGGGTATAAAATATATATTTTTTTAAAACACGGTTGGTATATCCTTTTTTGCGAGTTTTGTGTTACAATAGAGCGATTGTTTTTCCTTTTTTTTCTTTTCTTTCTAGGGTCTTATTTCCTTTCTTTACTTCCTTCTCTAACTTCCTCCCTAAGGGGCTTTCTTTTCCCAACACTTTCCTGCACCTTCACGATTCTTGCTCACTTTCCTTACTTCTTTTATTTCTATCTTTTTTAAAGCTCGAAAAACGAAGTGGTACAACAAATGTAATAAGATATATCTGATGTGTATTATTGTAATTTACTGTACTTCTAATAAAAAATAAAAAAATTTAAAAAAAAGATAAAAATAAGTAACAATTCAATTTGCCCAAGGCTTCCAAATCTCCTTCATTACTGAATGGATGGGGGGTGGAGGATGACAGCAGGTGGAGTGAGAGAAAAACGGGAGCACACCGGGACAAGTTGAATCAGTTGTGATCTTATTAAATGACAATACTAGTTCAAGGGACCAATTGGGGAGATAGTTCCTTTCACAGCATGTGGAGAGTCTAGCCAGGGGTTAAAGTTGCGGGGAGGGCAGGAGTGTTGAGAAAGAGGGGGTCGGGAATCATGCCAGTAGGTGTCTGGCCCTCCCCACAACTTTACCCCGGGCCAGACTCCTCAAACGCTGTGAAAGGAGCTCTCCCCCCCTTCCCCAAACGCGGTGAAATACGGTATTTAAAAACATATAGCATCAAGAGATTTACATACCCCATTATCGGTACATGAACTCCATTCTTCTCTCTTTGTTTCCTGAGATACTCTTAAAATAATGACAATCCATATTTGAAAAATCTGCCAAGAAACTTGCGCTGCGCATGCGCAGTAGTGCAAAGGCAGAATTTCAGCTGCATTCAGCTCCCCTTGAAATTGACGGCTTGAAGCAGTGCCGACGGCACATCAACTGCACAGACCTTCGCGTGTTGCAAGTACTGCACTTGAAAGGCACGGAGAATTATGCCTACATAAGAGATCAATCTCTTCGATAGGCATAATTCTCCCATGCCTTAACTATTTATATTTAATAATTACCATTTTATAATTTTAGTCAGGGCCTATCCTGACGGCACGTGCCTGATTTCAGGGCATGGAAAATGGGAGAAAGGATATAAATAAAATTCCCTTGAATAAAATAGATATATTTTGGTTTCCCACACATTGCTTTTTCGTGAGCACATTCTACTGGGAAACATTTAGAGCAATGCAGGAAAGTGCATTAAATAAAAGTTGTTCAATATGGTCCTCATGCGGAATTACAGTAGCACCAATGTGCCTCTTGAATGCATATTACACAAAGTAACTTTCCAGTATTTTTTTAATCATATAACACTCGGGCCTAAAAAAAAATGGATCACCAAGGTATTTTTATTGAGTTCCCTTGTTCAAAATAGTTGAAGTGCATCTAATATGCACTGATATATCAGATATGCTTACTGTATACATAAAACAAAAACAATCTACACTCCTTTACTTCTGACCCAAATCCTATTTTTTTATTTTTATATTCAGGCTATTCTGTAAAGTTATACAAAACAAAAAAAACAAAAAACAAATGTAATATAAACTTTGATGTTGGAAGAGCTATTCACATAGATTCATCTCTCTTTCTCTTCTCCTTTACTCCCATTTCTTGCTCTTTGCCCAAAGCTCCTTTCACCCATTTCCCTCACTTACACTTTATATTACACCCCTTCTCTTCTTTCCTTATCTGACATACTTTGTAAACTTTATTTCACCTCCAGCCTTTGTCACTTCACCCATCTGACAATCATCCCCCCCTTTCATCTTTATCCATCTATCACTTGCTGGGCTTTATCCCACCACCACTTCTCTTTTCCAGCTTTCTCTCCCCTAATCAAGTCAGTCTGAAGAAGGGTCCCAACCTGAAACATCATCTGTCCATTCCCTCTACAAATGCTGACAGACAGGCTGAGTTCCTCCAATGGTTTTTGCTCAAGATTCGAGTATCTACAAATTTTTTGGTGTCCTCTGGGGACATTTCCTGGTCAGGAATTTGGAGCATTAAGATAAAATACTTTAACTCAATGGATGTGGACAAAAAATGCTGGAGAAACAGCGGGTGAGGCAGCATCTATGGAGAAAAGTAGGCGACGTTTCGGATTGAGACGTCGAGTTATCCACTGAGTTTCTCCAGCATTTATTGTCTACTTTCGATTTTTCCAGCATCTGCAGTTTCTTCTTAAACATTAATTCAATGGATAGTAGGAGCAAAACACCTCACCACATTTTAATAATACCAAGAAGAAACAAAACCACAATGATTGTACCATGCAATCATAGAATTGCTGCTATTGGAGGCCATTCAGTCCACAAAATCTGTTCCTAGACCTTACAGAACAATATTACCAACCACAAAACAATACAAACTGCTGGAATAACTCAGCAGATCAGGCAACATCTCTGAAGAACATGGATACCTGATAACACCAGCCTGCATTATTCAACTCTTTCCTCACAGTTCTGCAAATAAATCTTTGTCAAGAGCTAGAAGGAAGAAATCACATCAATCTTCATTCTTTTTTTCAGGCACATGCATGGCAGACTAGATGGCCACCTTCTATGATATAAAGTATTTTGATTCACAGGCAGATCTGCTCTGCAGTTATTGTTCAACTCACCCCAATTTCCTGCTCTATCGCTGTATCCCAATATATATATATTTCAAGTATTTAACTCAATTTCAAATTATATAATCTCTGCATAACCAGACATGTGGCAAAGCATTATACATCCTAATAACCTTCGATGTGATTTTTTATCATCTTCTTTTATTCACCTGCAGGGATTGTGCTCCCTTCCTAGAGATAACTAATGATGCTCCTAGAGTAAGGTGGATTAATAATTGATAATGGAAGTACTGGAAGTGATATGGGTAAATGGTCCTATCTTCTGAAGAGTGGGGCTATTATCCATTATTGACAGCATTCATGATTTTAACAATTCATTGACTTTGCTCAAATACGTTCTTGTGCATGATTCATAAGGGCGAGAGAGAGAGGAAAGATGTTTACATGAGCAAATAACCAGGTGAAATGAATAAGTTATGTTGCAATAGTGTAGTTCCTCTGGGTTTTTTTAAATTGGGAGTTAAGCAGGAATTCATAAAACTCCCACATTGCTGGGATTTCTTCCTCCAGTTTAGCATAATTGAGATGGTGTACAGATAATGTAGATAGTGCAAAGAAATAGTTGTGTGTAATAGGAAAGAATAGACAAAGGGAGGAAATAAGTGGACTGTTGCATGGAGATTCCAACAAAAAACGGATTCAAGGAGTACAGTAAGTAGAAAGCTGCAAATTGAACCACATGAAGATGGTTCCGAACACCAGAATCTGTGGCCTCAGTTCAGTCATGTAGGTCTCCTTTCACTTTCATTTATACAGGCTTTACCTCACATTCTGCTTCCACATCGGGTCTGCCTCAACATGAATGGTCCATACTGTTTGCTGGTCCTGATGAACCAATTGATTATGTGATAGTGACATGAAAATGTGTGTTGTACATCAATAGTCATGTCTGCACATGCATGAGTGTTTTCAACAACATTTGTGCCAGAGGACCCAGAAACAATTTGATTTTACTCAGAAACCATACCCAGGCATTCAGTTTTCTGAAAAGATTCTTAACATGTAAATATTACACTACCTAATGGAATCTGCAGGCATGTTCTCTTTTTCTATCTGCTTGAAAAGGAAAGTATTTGACATTATTAGTTCGAAGTAGTTCCAGATAGGGGAGCATGCCTACTTAGATGTAGCAGAAAGTGCAATAATTAGTATAATACATATTCTGGGACGACAGATGGCACAATGGGCTAAGTGTTCGGCTGGCGACCGGAAGGTAGCCGGTTCGAATCCCGCTTGGAGTGCATACTGTCGTTGTGTCCTTGGGCAAGACACTTCACCCACCTTTGCCTGTGTGTGAATGTGTGTGAATGTGTGTGAGTGATTGGTGGTGGTCGGAGGGGCCGTAGACGCAGAATGGCAGCCACGCTTCCGTCAGTCTGCCCCAGGGCAGCTGTGGCTACAGAAGTAGCTTACCATCACCGAGTGTGACTGAGGAGTGAATGAATAATGCGATGTAAAGCGCCTTGAGTATTAGAAAGGCGCTATATAAATCCCATCCATTATTATTATTATATCAATAGTGTTTTTAAAAATAATATATGCATACAAATATTCTTACTTTAATCGGTTGCTTAGTCTGAGTGTATAAGATAAATATGACAGTGTACTCTTGATGGTCCTGATGAACCAATAGATTATGTGAAAGTATATTTTTCAAGGCAAATTTATCAACCAGACAGCAAAACACAAAGTGCTGAGTTTTTGCTTATGGTTCCAGCATCTGCCGTTCCTTGTTTCTTTTATCAACCAAAATCTTTTGTACAAAGTGAAATGGCCTTTTTTTTACCTCACTAGAATTTAATCCTCTGTGTGGTCCCCAAAGGAACTAAGAAATGTATTTTGTGCACATGCTGCATAGTTTCAAAACCAGGTCTTCTGTGTGTGATATGCGTATGCACAGAATTGTGTATGTCAAACAGCATGAAATGCGTATTTGGTCTCGCACAAAATTCATTACTGTTTTCAGTGACGGTTCACACTGCACCTGCACATAACATGATTTGGGGGAAACAAAAGCCTACATCCGCATAACTAACCTTATGTGATGCAATAGCAGTCTGAAGAAGGGTCCTAATCCAAACTTCACCTATCCATTTTCTCCAGGGATGCTCTGACCCAATGAGTTACTCCAGCACTTTGTGTCTGTGTTTTAAACCAACATCTGTACTTCCTTTACATTTCCTCCAGCAATTTTACTTTGTGTTCACTCCCTCCATCCTTCCTTTGTTGGAAATTTGTTTGGGTACCAGAGTCAATGACTGAATCCCATCTTCATCTTTAATAGTAAGATTTAACGAGAACTTACCAGTTTGAAGTTTGATCTGTATTTTATGAGGAGTTACGATGAGGGATTACGTGAAGAACCCCGCCAGGACGCATGCGTGTCATTCTTCAAAGCAGCGGTGTGAAATCACAGATAACTGTAATGACTAACATAGTAAGATTAGAGAAGAGGTACCAGTTAAGTATATGATCAGGGTGGGAGCGGAGGGCACGTAATCCCTCATCGTAACTCCTCATAAAATACAGATCAAACTTCAAACTGGTAAATTCTCGTTTAATCTTACTATTTTACTTCGGAGTCACGTGAGTGACTACGTGAAGATTTTAAAGCTCTGTGATTTCATGCCGTGGAAACGAGTCCATGCATCATGTCTGCTTTGACTGTGGGAGGAATAGTGTTAACATAATTGCACATGATTCGTTATTGAAATCATAAAATTTATTAACACAAATTATAACCCCTTTTATGGGTTTAATTAATTTACAGAATTTAAAAAAAATTCTGCAAATGTTCCAGTTTTCATCACTGGTTTATTGTAAAATGACTGGAAAGTTCTTTCCCCTGACCATCCTGCTGCTTCGAGGACTTGGTCCATGGGCACATCCAGTTGTACTGCTGCCGATGTAGCTGCAGCCCTGGTGGAATGAGATTTAAAAACGTTAGTATCCACCCCAGCCTGGGTCAGTACTTGTTTCAGCCATCTCGAGATGGTCTGGACCATCACTCTTTTGTGAGGTTGCTTATGGCTGATCAGCAGTCCCTTCTCATTGCCTCTTAGGATTTTTGTTTTCTCCATGTATAGTGACAGGTGTCTAACTATACAGAGACGGTCATCTGCAGGGTATGATCTAAATTGGATATTGAGGCCAGCTGATCCCTGTCTGTTCTGTTTTACTAGTTCGTATATGTGGAACGTAATATCGTCAGGTGAGGAGGTCATGTTGTCCAGTCTGAGTTTGTGCAGTGACTGAACCCTCTGTGCCGTGACCAATGCCATTAACATGACTGTTTTTAAAGTTAGTCTGTGTAGGGCAGAGTAGATGCTGGAGACCAGTTCCTGAGTGCTTTCAGGACAATGCTTACATCCCAAATTTGGGAGTACCTGGTTTTTGGGGGATTCGTATTAAATATTCCCCTCATGAGCTTAGTTACCAGAGGGTGAGTCCCTACCGTGTAACGCTCTGTCCCTTGCCATAGGTAAGTCAACAGGGCACATCTGGCGCTGTTGATGGCACTGTGGCTGAGCCCCTCATCATAGTGGAGGACTGCCAGATATTCCAGAACAGATGGGATGTTCATATTTCTGTTGGTGATTTTGTTCTTATGACAGTACATTTCCCACTTCCTGATGTAGACCAGATATTGTTTTTTAGTTGATTCTCTTTGGGCCGCCGAGATGATGTTCGCTGTTCGGTCCATTAGTCCCAGTTGTAGAAGTGGTGTTTTTAAACTCTACAAATTAACAGGTTCAAGCATTTATGGCATGGATGGCTATCCCCTGTCACGGGATGTAGTAGTAAATCTGGTCTATGTGGGATGGTAATACATGGTTCTAATACCATGTTTTGCACTACTGGGAACCATGGTTGTGTAGGCCAATCGGGTACTACCAAAATACCAGACGCAGAGTCTTGTTGTATTTTCCTTAATACCCGACTGATGAGGCAGAAAGGAGGGAATGCGTAAATAAACAATTTCCCCCAATGCAGCGAAAATGCACCTGTTGCTGCTGCCCCAGGGTCTGATTCCCATGAAACATAATTAGGTATCTGATTGTTTAGTCTGGATGCGAATAGATCGATATCTGGTGTTCCATATTTTGCTGTAATGTCAGCAAATACCATTTTGTTTAACATCCATTCGGTGTTTTCATTAAATTTGCATGACTGGTGTCTGCCACTAAATTTAGTCTCCCTGGTAGGTAAGTGGCTGATATCCAAATATCTCTCTGGATGCACTATTGCCAAATTGAATTAGCGAGATTGTCACATGATATCGATTTGTTGCCACCCATGTGGTTGATGTATGCTACCACAGTGGTATTGTCTATTTGTAATCTAACATGCTGGTGTTGTGATCCAGTACAATATGACTTTAGGCCATGGAATGCACCCAACATTTCCAAGTAGTTTATGCCCATTGTGAGTAATAATGATGCCTCCTGAGCAGTCCATCTACCTCCACAGCTGGTGATGGTATTGGTGGCTCCCCACCCAAGTGCACTGGCATCAGTTTGTAGTACCATGGAAGGGTTACTGACAATGATTGGGTTGGAACAAAGCCAGATGTTATCTATCCACCATTTTAGTTCCGTTTTGGCTTGGATTGGTAGTCTCATAGGTCTGTCAAAGTGACCTGCATTGATTGTTAGAGCTTGTATTTTTGCTCTCTGTAAGTTTTGGTTATGTAGAGGTCCAAATTGTGTGGCTGGGAAAGCAGCCACGATTTTACCAATTACTTTTGCTACCAATCTGATGGATGGGTTTCTGATGTCAATGAGGTTATTGCAAACCTCTATTAAATCTCTTGCCTTTCCCTTTGGCAGTGTCACCGCCATGTGAACTGAGTCAATGGTGAATCCCAAGTAGTCCATAGTAGTGGACGGTGTTAGTTTAGATTTAACTGGATGGATGATAAATCCCAGTTTTTCAAATAACTGTTTTGTGGCTGTTACAGTTTGTATGGCCAATTCCAAAGTAATGCCCACAATGAGTATGTCATCTAAATATGCCATAACCATATGTTTACATTTCCGTAGAAATGCTAGGGCTGGTTTTAAGATTTTTGTGAACAGCCTGGGGGCTGATGATAGCCCATTTGGCAATGCTTTATATTGCTAGTGTTGTCCCATCCAGTTTAATTTTAAGTAACATCTGTGGTCACCTTGTATGGGTACTGAATAGTAAGCATCTTTTAAATCGATGCTGGCCATGAAGTAACCTTTGGAAATTAATTGTTTAGCAGTAACAAAGGTTTCCATTTTAAAGTGAATGTATTGAACAAATGTGTTCAATTTTGTCAGATCTATGATGATGCGACAACCACCATCTTTTTTGGTTTTGGTAAAAATATTGGACATGAATTCTAATGGTTCGTGTTGAGTTATTTCAATTACACCTTTTATGTAAAGCCGCTCCAGTTCAGCTTGTGCTTCTGATTTTTCTTTATCAGAGAGCACGAACTCTCGGTTCGGTCTATGTTGAACTGGAGGGCTGTACTCGTGTATAAATTCTGTTGTATATCCCTGGATACTGCTTAAGATGAAAGTATCGGTTGTTAGCATGCTCCATGCATTCAAAAACCAGTGTAGTCTCCCACCAACGTCCATGCTCTCCATATTATTTAGGGAACCAGACCCACCTACCTCCATTGTTACCAGTGGCAGGATTACTTCTTCCTGAAGTTCTTCCGTTGTTGTTGCGCTGGTGCTTGGTTTTTCGGGTTGGTTGGTGCTGTTGTTGGGGTTCCCCGCATCTTCCAAGAAGGCCGGCCTGGGCCATGGCCTAAAAAAGACTCATGTTTAAAATGCCGTGCCTTCGAGCTTTCACCAGTTCTGCTGGTGGGTGCGTAGGGATGCTGTCTTTGACTGTAGTGGGTTTTTGCAGGTGTTCCTTTTATTAACCCCAAGGTTTTGGCTTCCTCATCAAGCTCTTTTACCTGCTTCGATAGGTTTCCTCCGAACAGGAGGATGGGTGGTTTTGTGGCCCCAAGTTTGCACAGTCCCGCGAATTTTGGGTTGAGTGTCGGCTGTATGGCACTTTTCCTGATGCTGTTTATTTCGTGCTGGGTGTTACAGAACAGTGCCAGCGCATCTTGTTGATCCTGGGACATATTCCTGTCGTCCACTGTACGGGCAAATGCCGTTATTCCTGCGGTCAACAATTTTAGTACTTTTTGTAATTTCACATCCATACTTCTGACCCCTGGTCCGATGTGTTTCCAGATACAGTTGTTGATAATTGGGATGTTTTGGGAAATGCAGGTACCCGGTGCCATATGTCTTCCTGTGGTGTCCAGTACAGCCTGCTCTTGTAACTGGTTTAATGACATATAGTCAATACTGGCAGCAAGCTTTGGCTCCAGATTTTCCCCAGTCTGTTCTGGCTGTATGAAGTTTGCCACCATATCCAGCAAGTTCTCATTTTCCCGCACCCCATGCACACTTGTCTGTTCTTCCGCGGACCCCTCTTCCAGGTCAGCCCAGAACTGACCCGCAGTGCTCCCCTCCGATGAGGTGGAGACACTGTGCAGCCCTTGAAAAGGTACTGCTGTGGGTTTGTCATAGGGCCCACAGTGACCTGACTCCATCTCCCGGAGCCGGTCACGTTGGAGCAAATGCTCCACACACCGTTCCATTCGGGTCCAGCGCTCTCGGTCGCTGGCCGCCCGCAGTGTTTCAATGTCGGACTCCTCCGAGTCCACGACCTTGTTAGTTTTGTGTTTTGCCTTGTGGATTTGGCCGGTGCGGCGGCTACACAGGGCACAGCTGATCCCACTACGGGTGATCTAAGTGCCGTCGGCTGCTCTTGCTGGCTGCTTGCTGCTCCGCGGTCCTCCCTCACCAGCTTTGTCGCAGCCCTCGTCTTCTTTGCTTTCTCCATTTCCCTTCTGTAGATGGGAAAAAGAACAAAAAAGACCGCAGAGTAAAACCTTACCTGCAAATAGCGGCTTTTTAAACTGCCGCCGCGGGGGAACGTCCTTCCACCGCGTCTGACGTTTCGCAATGCGTGTAGCGATATGACACGCATGCGTCCTGGCGGGGTTCTTCACGTAGTCATTCACGTGACTCCGAAGTAAAATTGAAGCTTGTGCCTCCTAAGATGCTTAAGATGCTTCTGGATTTATCACTATCCCAACCCTAAACCCCAAAACCTCTGACTCCAGGTATGATCTTCCTATATCAATGCTCCTCAGTGCAAAAAATATCTGCTCTGCCATTCACCCCATCCTGAAACTTAGCCAGTCACTATTGCCTCTCTGATTTTCTTTACTACTTCCAAAATAGCAAGACTGATCAGAAATATATTTTCAGGTGGCAAAGTATTTCTAGGTAATTCATCTAATCTCAGCAGTGTCAATCACACTTTAGGGTGGAATAGATAATATTTATAACTAGTTTTTGCTGAATTGTATTTCTCTGGCCAACAGACTGAGGGCATTTGTTGCTGAAGAGGTGGCCATAGGTATCACTGGATTTTCAATCAATTTGTGTAAATTTAACAACTTCCTGGCTGATGTTTTTTTCAATGATGAGCAACATAAAACACATTCCGTATGTGAGTAGCTGTGCAGGTTATATAGCTAAGCTGAGATGACTTGCCATCAAAATTTGTTTTAAGATGTTAGTGAATGAACTGAAGCTTGAATGAATATCTTAGTTGAACATGAGCATGAAATGTAAGTAATTAGGCAGCTGTTAGGATGGCTGAATGTTTGGCATAGGCCAGGAGTGATTGAGTAGCAGGCTAGCAAGTAACTCACTCAACCAATGTATTTGTGCTATGTACGAGGAGAAAGGTACTTCCAGTCAGCCACTTTGTCATCTGAAAGGTAGCTTTTTTCCAGTTATTTTTAACTCCTGCAAAGCCACCATTATCGGGAATTTATACTAGGGAAATCGCTTTCAGACTGAATTTATGGATAAAGCACTTCCTTCTCTGTCACCAACAAAAAGGACAGGATGCCGCATTATTACTCCATTTGGCTTTGACGATACAAAGATGAGTGGGTCAGAATAGTGTGGGGAGGACACAAAAAGCCCACAAAGAGATTAAGGTAGGTTGTGAGTGGGCAAGGCATTGACGAATGGAGTATAATATTTTGAAGGTTTTTGAAATTATCCAATTTATAAGGAAGAAAGTAAACAATATTGCAGTGAGAATGCAAATTATTATTACATTCTGAAGGGCTTTGGAAGCACCATTTCACAAAATCTAAAACTTCAGAATGAATGCACAGTTAAAGCCCAGTCCCACGGTACGAGTTCATTCCAAGAGCTCTCCCGAGTTTGCCCTGATTCGAACTTGGAGATTTATGGTAATGGCCACTCGTCGGAACTTGGGGCTCTCGTGGACATTTTTCAACATGTTGAAAAATCTTCACGAGTCTTCCCATGCTTACCTGCCATTAGCGAGTCTTCCCGAGTACCTGCCGTTAGTGTAACGAGCCGCTAAGAGACGTCCCCGAGCTCCGACTTATCCGCTACGTTCATTCACCGTGCTTACCACGAGTTGGATTTTTTTTAAACTCGGGAGAGGTCTTGGAATGAACTTGTTATGTGGGACAGGGCTTTAAGTAGTGAGGAAGGCAAATTGAATTACCTTTATTACAAGGGGTTATGCAGTATAAAAGTGGAAAGGTTTGTAAGACATTGATGAGATCATGCGCACAATACTGCACTGGGATATGATCTCATTATTTAAGGAACCATGTGTTTGAGAATAGACAATAGACCATAGGTGCAGGAGTAGGCCAGTCAGCCCTTCGAGCTAGCACCGCCATTCAATGTGATCATGGCTGATCATCCCCAAACAGTACCCCGTTCCTGCCTTCTCCCCATATCCCCTGGCTCTGCTATTTTTAAGAGCCCTATCTATCTCTCTCTTGAAAGCATCCAGAGAACCTGCCTCCACCGCCCTCTGAGGCAAATAATTCCATAGACTCACCACTCTCTGTGAGAAAAAGTGTTTCCTCGTCTCCGTTCTAAATGGCTTACTCCTTATTCTTAAACTGTGGCCCATGGTTCTGGATTCCCCAACATCGGGAACATGTTTCCTGCCTCAAGCGTGTCCAAACCCTTAATAATCTTATATGTTTCAATAAGATCCCCTTCTCATCCTTCTAAACTCCAGAGTGTACAAGCCCAGCTGCTCCATTCTCTCAGTATATGAGAGTCCCGCCTTCCCGGGAATTAACCTTGTAAATCTACGCTGCACCCCCTCAATAGCAAGAATGTCCTTCCTCAAATTAGGGAACCAAAGCTGTACACAATACTCCAGCTGTGGTCTCACTAGGGCTCTGTACAACTGCAGAAGGACCTCTTTGTTCCTATATTCGATTCCTCTTGTTATAAAGGCCAACATGCCATTCGTTTTCTTCACTGCCTGCTGTACCTGCATACTTAATTTCATAGACTGATGTACAAGGACCCCCAGATCCCGTTGTACTTCCCCTTTTCCCAACTTGATGCCATTTAGATAGTAATCTGCCTTCCTGTTTTTGCTACCAAAGTGGATAACCTCACATTTATCCACATTAAATTTCATCTGCCATGCATCTGCCCACTCCCCCAACCTGTCCAAGTCACCCTGCATTCTCATAGCATCCTCCTCACAGTTCACACTGCCACCCAGCTTTGTGTCATCTGTAAATTTGCTAATGTTACTTTGAATCCCTTCATCCAAATCATTAATATATATTGTAAATAGCTGCGGTCCCAGCACCAAGCCTTGCGGTACCCCACTAGTCACTGCCTGCCATTCTGAAAGGGACCCGTTAATCCCTACTCTTTGTTTCCTGTCTGCTAACCACATCTATATCCATGTCAGCACTCTACCCCCAATACCATGTGCCCTAATTTTGCCCACTAATCTCCTATGTGGGACATTATCAGATGCTTTCTGAAAGTCCAGGCACATCACATCCACTGGCTCTCCCTTGTACATTTTCCTAGTTACATCTTCAAAAATTCCAGAAGATTAGTCAAGCATGATTTCCCCTTTGTAAATCCACGCTGACTCGGACCGATCCTGTTACTGCTATCCAAATGTTCGGCTATCTATCTATACAATACAATATACAATATACAATATTTATTCAATGTCATTTGAACCTCAGTGAGGCTCAAACAAAACTCTGTTTCGACAGCCATACAAACAAAACAATTCCTACAAGACACACAAACAATTCAATTCACACGAACATCTCACACACAGTGAATCTCCTCCTCACTGTGATGGAAGGCAAAGTCTTTTCTCTCCCCTGCTCTCCATTTTCCTCCCCATGTTGAAGCCCCCCAGTGGGCGATGGTAAGTCCCACGGCAGTTGAGGCAGAGCCAGGCGATGTACGACCCCGCTCCAGGTATTAATGTCTCAACAGGGAGCCCCCAGCGGGCGTTGGAATGTCCCGCGACCATTAACTGCGCCAGGCGATGTAAAGCCCCGCTCCGGGTTTTTCCAACCCCGCGACACGGGCGGGATAAGTTGCATTGCGAAGCTCTGAAAAGCGGTCTCCACCAGGCACCCGCAAGCTCCCGATGTCCCGTCCACCGGGCCTGTGGCTGGAGCCTCCGAGTTCCGGAGTCGTGCCGCAGCAGCGAGCCACCACCACTCCCCACGCTCTGAGGCCGGCCAGCCCAGCGATGGTAAGTAGTCCCCAGGCTCCGCGACTGGAGCCCCCAGGTCATTCCAGTTGGAGGCCGCTCCACAATGCTAGGCCCCAACGACAACGGAGACCCAACAGGGAAAAGGTCGGGTCTCCCGTGCAGGGAAGAGATTTTAAAAGTTGCCCCCCACATTCCGGAAGTGGCGGCGCTGTTAACAGCTGCGGCTCGCCTGCAGTCCGTCTGTCTTTACTTTTTTCTGTTGTTTTTTTTGTCTTGTTTTGGTTAAGTTTTAGTTTGTTGGGTTGTGTTAGGGGGGGGGGGGACATGTTCTCTGTCTCCTCCTTCGGGGGAATGCGACTTTTTTGTGTCGTATCCCCCTTCACTGCCTCCGTCTGCGCTGAGGCCTAATGGCGGAGCTGGCGGCCTCCAGCCTACGACTGACCCCGAGGCTCCGGAGGCAGAGCCAGCCAGGACTCACCAACAAGAGGCTGGCCGTCTTCGGGGCTGAGGCAGCGGTGGCCCGACTTGCTGGTGCGGCGTTCTGGCTTTCGGCAGCGGCCTGGAGCTGATGCAGCGGGGCTCGGAGCTGAGACTGCGGGACCCAGAGCTGGGGCAGCGGCCTGGAGCTGGGGCGGCGGCCCGGAGCGGAGACTGCGGGACCCGGAGCTGGGGCGGCGGCCCGGAGCAGAGACTGCGGGACCCGGAGCTGGGGCGGTGGTCCGGAGCGGAGACTGCGGGACCCGGGGCTGGGGCGGTGGCCTGGAACTGGGGTGGCTGCCCGGAGCTGATGCTGTGGCGGGCCGTCTCGGTGCGTAGACGGCGTTCCGGCTTTCGGCGGCGGCGACATCACCACGGAGGTCCGCTGGACTGGAGGACGGCATATCCGGCCTGGATCGATCGCCTCAGCGCAGAGGGAGAACAAGGAGGGAAGAGACGGCGACTAAGACTTTGCCTCCATCACAGTGAGGATGTGCTTGGTGAACTCATGTGGTGGATGTTTAATTTGTGTTTATTGTATGTTTTGTTTTTATTGGTTCTGTGTCTGACTGCAGGCAACATAATTTCGTTCAGACCGAAAGGTCTGAATGACAATAAAGGAATCTAATCTAATACACAGTTAAAAACAGTATAAAAAAACACAACAACTACATTTAACTACACAACATTTTAAAAAAAAAGACAGACAGGCTGCAGGGGCCGCTGCAACGTGAGTCGCGCCGCCAACCATCTCATCTTTTATATTTGACTCCAGCATCTTCCCCATCACCGCTGTCAGGCTAACTGGTCTATAATTCCCTGTTTTCTCTCTCCCACCTTTCTTAAAAAGTGGGACAACATTAGCTACCCTCCAATCCACAGGAACTGATCCTGAGTCTATAGAACATTGGAAAATTATCACCAATGCATCTACGATTTCTAGAGCCACTTCCTTAAGTACCCTGGGATAGAGACCATCAGGCCCTGGGGATTTATCAGCCTTCAGTCCCATCAGTCTATCCAACATTTCCTGCCTAATGTGGATTTCCTTCAGTTCCTCCGTCACCCCAGATCCTCTGACCACTACTATATTAGAAAGATTGTTTATGTCCTCCTTAGTGAAGACAGATCCAAAGTACCTGTTCAACTCATCTGCCATTTCCTTGTTCCCCATAATAAATTCACTTTTTTCAGTCCTCAAGGGTCCAACTTTGGTCTTAACTATTTTTTTCTTCAATACCTAAAGAAGCTTTTACTATCCTGCTTTATATTCTTGGCCAGTTTACATTCGTACCTCATCTTTTCTCCCCGTATTGTATTTTTGGTCAGCTTCTGCTGTTCTTTATACATTACCCAATCCTCTTGCTTCCCGCTCATCTTTGCTACGTTGTACTTCTTCGCTTTAATTTTTATACTGTCCCTGACGCCCCTTGTCAGCCATGGTCGTCCCTTTCTCCCCTTGGAATCTTTCTTCCTCCTGGGAATGAACTGATCCTGCACCTTCTGTATTATTCCTAGAAACACCTGCCATTTGTGTTCCACTGTCATCCCTGCTAGTGTATCTTACCAGTCATCTTTGGCCAGCTCCTCCCTCATGGCCTCATAGTCCCCTTTATTCAACTGCAGCACTGATACCTCCGATCTACTCTTCTCCCTCTCCAATTGTAGATTAAACCTGACCATTGGGGGCCACACAGAAAAGATTAACGGTTGATGACTGGGATGAAGTGGTTGGTATATGAAGAATGGTTGAGTATGTTGCACTGAAGCTCTTTGGAGTAAAGAAGAAATAGTAGTAAACGTAATGAAACATATCAGACTCAGAAGGGGATCAATAAGGTGGATGCTGAAAGGATGCTTTCACATACTGAAAGGATATGCCTCAAATTAGGTGGAATAATATCTGAATAATGAGTTGTCAACTACAGATATAGGTGAGGAAGGATTCTCAGAGAGTATTGATTCATGGAAGGACAGAGTCAGTGAATATGTTCAAGATGAAGATTGACAGACAAATAATCTATAAATTACAAAGGAATTAAGAAACTTACTAAACACAAACTATGGACAGTTTTTGATTGCACTAATGGCTTTGGTTTTTTTTGTACTGGCATTGGGATTATCAATTTATAGATTTTTTGTTTATTATATATTATTTGCGTGCATTGCATTTTCAGGCCTTTTTTCATGTTGTGGTAAGTAAGAAGTTCAATGTTCCATTGTCATCATAGATGACAATAAAAAACTCTTTACTTTCTCTTGAAGAGTAAAGCCCCTGTCCCACTTACGTGTCCTTGGCACGCTAATTACGCGACCTTGTGGTCGCGTTGAGGCGCGACGGTCCCGCGAAAGTCACGCACGATTTCATGCACCCGCACTGCCGTCTGGAGCGTGTGACGTCATTTGAAGATGGACACAAAATGCTGCAGTAACTCAGCGGGACCGGCAGCATCTCTGGAGAGAAGGAATGGGTGACGTTTCGTGTCGAGACTCTTCTTCAGTCTGAAAGAAAGGTCTTGACCCAAAACGTCGCCCATTGCTTCTCTCCGGAGATCCTGCCGGTCCCGCTGAGTTACTGTAGCATTTTGTGTCTATCTTCAATTTTCTTTGCCCCGCTCTGGAAGTAGAAGTGGGGGCGGATTCGGACCACAACGGCCGTGAGCCACAGGCCGAGTTCGGCGATCGTATGCCTGCTTCTGCTGCTGTTGGAGGTGAGACGTTGCATCGCGCCAGGGTCTTGGGCCTGTCCCAATTTGGCCGTCAGTTATGTGACAAGCCCTTGGCGTGCGAAGATTTTGTTCGCTACAAACATTTCTAAGCCCCGCGCGATGTCGCGCACAACTACATACCCCTCCGCGCTTCTCAGTGGGACCGGCCCCGCGCGGCAATACGATGCCCGTGCGCCTCAACGCGATGACGAGGTCGCGTAATTTGCGTGCCAAGGACACGTAAGTTTGACAGGCCCTTAAGGGGAGAGGACAGGGAAGTGCTGTTGAGGCAAGATTGAATGAACCATATTTAATGATGGCACAATCTCAAGGAGACAACTGGCCGACTCATATTCCTGCTCTGTGCAAAGTGCCAGTTTCAGTGTTATAACTCTACGACTATGACCAAGACCGCAAAGAGACAATGGCAAAGAAGGTGCACGCCATACCTGCCTTCATCGGTCACGGCATTGAGTATAAACGTTAGGAACTCATGTTTTGGTATTCTGTGTGTAGTTCAGGTTGCCATATCATAGGAAGAATGTTGAGGTTTGGAGAGTGTGAAGTTTCTCAGCCCGCCTGAATCTACCTGATCTCCTGGTTGCTGGACACTTTAATTCTATGGACTAGTGCAGGCAGATTAGTTTAGACTGACATTATTCTTGGCATAGACATAGTGAAGGGACTGTTCCTGTGCTGCGTAGTTCTCTATTTGATGTTCCTTATGCACGGACTAAAAATGTTACCCCTACTTAAAAGGGATTTATAGAAACATAGAAAAATAGAAACATAGAAAAATAGGTGCAAGAGTAGGCCATTCGGCCCTTCGATATGATTATGGCTGATCATCCAAAATTGGTACCCCGTTCCTGCTTTCTCCCCATCTCCCTCAAGTCACTGATTTCCAAGGTTTCACCATTTCAAGGTTCAAGGTTTCATCGTCAGTTTATTGTCACAAGTACCATAAGTGAAATTTCAGTTGCCATACAACCATACTAAGTGAAAGGCAACAAGACACACAGCCACATAAAATAAAAGTTAACATAAACATCCACCACAGCGGCTCCCCACATTCCTCACTGTGATGGAAGGTAATAAAATCCAATCTTCTCCCTCTTTATTCTCCCGCGGTCGGGGCTGTCCGAAGCCCTCCCGTCGGGGCGATCGAATCTCCCTCGTCAGGATGGTTGAAACTCACCGTGGCTTGGACCTCCTGAATCGGTCTCTAACCAGGGACCGTGGGATTCACGAAGTTAAATGAATGAATGAATGAATAAGTTTATTGACCAAGTATTCACATACAAGGAATTTGCCTCGGTGCTCTGCCCGCAAGTGACAACATGACATGCAGTGACAGTTAGTAGTGACACATAAAACATTAAACATTAATAATAAAACATTATCGATTAAACATGTGAATTAAATAAAATACCAGAGCAAAAGGAAGCTACAGATTTTTTATTTCAATGAGCTACTACTCGTGGGGAAAAAACCTGTTTTTATGTCTGGCTATGGCAGCTTTGACAGAGACGCCTTCCAGAGAGGTGATTCAAAGAGTTTGTGGCCAGGTGAGAGGGGTCAGAGATGATCTTACCCGCTCGCTTCCTGGCCCTTGCAGTGTACAGTTCGTCAATGGAAGGAAGGTTGCAGCCAAAAACCTTCTCAGCTGATTGAACAATTCGCTGCAGCCTCCGGATGTTGTACTTGGTGGCTGAGCCTAACCAGACCATGATGGAGAAGGTGAGGACCGACTCTGCGATGGCCGTATACAATTGGAACATCATTGCCTGTGGCAGATTGTGCTTCCTCAGCTGCCGCAGGAAGTTCATCCTCTGTTGTGCCTTTTTGACCATGGAGTCGATGGTGCCGTGGCCCTCGGTTGGAGCTCTCCACAGTCGATCCCAGGCAAGGTGTTCGCAAGCTCAATGCGCCACGCCCGCGGTTGAAGTGCCGGGTCGGTCCTCAGGAAAGGCCGCGCCATTCCATGATGTTAGGCCGCAGTGGGTGACGTAGGTGTGACACGGAAATAAATTGCATCTCCGTCGAGGTAAGAGGTTGAAAAAAGTTTCCTCCAGCCCCCCTCCATTTCCCACATAAAACAAACCAAGGAACTCTAAAACATATTATTTTACACGTACTCAAAATAACAAGAATAGAAGAAAGGACAGACAGACTGTTGGCGAGGCAGCCACTTGTTGGCGCCAACCGGTGGTTTGATTTGCAAATAATGGGTTATGTCTAGAGGATTGGAGGGGGGAGCGGGAATTGTGGGGCGGGGGTAGAGTGGTACGAAGGGAAAGTCACAGTCAGGAAAAAGTGATGGTAAAGATGGAGGCACAGGAGACTGCAGGCACTGGAATGTGTAACTGTAAAAGGGGAGAAACTCGAGGAACTTAGCAGGTCTGGCAATGTCTGACCCTACCTTCCTCCCCCGAGTTCCTCCTCTGATTGCAAAGATGATCACATATGAACGGTTATATATCTTTAAATGGCTACAGAATGCCATCCCTGTAAGCACCTGCTTGGTGAAAGATTTGTGAGGTATATGTGAGCTTCAGTATAAAATTACAGTCCTGCCGAGAAATGAGTTGACAACAGGCATTCAAAATCTAGCCTAAGCCAACGCTTATTATTGAATCTATGCCTGGTCCATCCAGCATTGTGGTTGTAGCAGTTTAAGGAGTGCTGTCCATATATGAAATGCTGGGTTGGACACCCTGATATGACTGGGCCAAATCTGCATGCTGAGAATCGATCTGATTTATACTTGAATGTTTTGCAAAAGTTTACACTTGACGTAGCCCAAGTCTGATGTACATGGTCGGGTCTGGTAGAGTAACTGAACAATAACTTAGTATGCACACCAGGAGCTTTGAGAATGAGCAGGTACATATGTTGATCACATCTTTACTTCTTTTGACATCCATTGAGTCCACTTGTAAGTGTCAACCTCTAAAACTGAAAACATTGACAATGGGAATTCCAAAGAAGCCAGGGCTGGATAAGTGATGGGCTGGGAATGGACTGAGGTGATGGCCAGAGAGAAATGGAGAAACTTGAGGACAATGGCAAAAAGGTAATGGACAGAGATTGGTTAGAAAGATCACAAAAAAAAGCATTTGAAGAGAAACCGACAAAGAAAAGATGGTGTCTTCAACCTCCTGGTTGCTGACCATGTTTGAACAGATCTTCTTTCAAGCCTTTTATTTAACACTTGAGTCCATACACACATTTTCACTATTCCCAGACCTCATGAGGACAGAACTATTTTGCACAAATAATGATGAATCATGCATTGATTAATGTAACCAAGCTTGTTCTATCGTCTCTGTGTGAATGCCCATCGTATTGATAGAGAACATGGAACAAAATCCTGGCCGTGCACGGTTAGGTTTTTGATAAAGTTCCATTGCTATGCCAGATAAAATTCTATGCCTTCTTTTTGACAGCACATCGATTCCAACACCTGCCTAGCACATTCTCTCTGTAACACACACACACATTTTTGAAAAGCTGCCATTTAGAAAATTTAGATTTAACTATATTGCAAAATGGATGCTAATTGAATGAAATGGACTGTCAAGAAAAGCTTTAGGTATTGATTTTCATCAGGATATCCAAGGGAGAGTTTGGTAAGTGCCAGAGGAAGGAACTGATTATGAGTTACAATGTGTCATAGGTTATATAATTTCTACACATTTAAATCCAATTATCTATTCTGCAACCACAATAATTGCTCCATTTATATAGTGCCTTTAACGCAGCAAAAAAAAAATCCAAGGCTCTTCACAGGAACATGAACAAGATTGATACCACGCTACACGGTGGGATGCAGGGGTAATAACTAAAAGGTTGGTTGGAGGTTGATTTATAGGAGGTTAGTAAAGGAGGTAGGAGACGAGAGCTGAAGGGAAGTAATTCCATGCCTAGAAAATGAACTTCATCCTGATGTGATGTGCCATTGCTGTGCCCTTTCCAATATTTTGAAAAATGTACAAAGTTGCACAGATACTTTAAAAAATAGTACCAGGGTGTTTAGACCTTAAAGTCATGAAGTAAAAAGAAACCCGAGTGGTTCACGGCAAGGTTTTGGTAAAGAGTAAATGGTTGCTACATGATCGCCTTGGCAGCTGCTGGAACCAAGTTGGTCCTTGAAAGCCTCTCCACATAGCAGCCACAATACAGTAACAGAGAAAGCTGTCACGGAGTGTGGGGGGGGAATGGGGGGCGAGGGTGGTAGAATAATTTCCAGTGTACCTGAGACCTTCCCTGCGATGAAGACTGGCTTGGTTTCCTCAGCACTGGCTTACTGGAGGTCCAGAAGCTCACAAATGTTTTGGGTGGAAATATCTGTTGCCAATAATGGGAGCTCAATGAATTATTTAATATCACTTTGTTCATTGCAATGAGAGGCTGTGAGATGTGTGCAGATCATCAATATAACAGTAATTGATGATTCATTCCCAAATCCTACACAATGTGCTCATGGTTTCAATTCCTGTAAGATAGTAACAAGAATCGTAGTTTATCCTGAAATCTTTGATTTCTACCGGAAAGGAGAAAACACACTTTGCACAACCTGTGGTATTATTCATTATGCAGCTGAGGCTGGACAAACGTTAGCTGTAAGCATGGAATGTCAGATGAACTGGTCCTAATTCACCCAGAAATGCATTCTTGCATGCGTAATTTGAGAATCTCAGGTGAGTTATGAGGGACAAAATTATGAAAGTAAGAATGAGCATGCCCACGGAAGAATTTGAAATAGCTCAACATTTCAAAACTGAGGAAGGTTCCGTTTAGTTTAGTTTAGAGATACAGCTGGGAAACAGGCCCTTCCGCCCACCGAGTCCATGCCGAAGAGTGATCCCGCACTATTCTACATGCTAGGGACAAGTTACAATTTATACTAGAGCCAATTAACCTCCAAACCTGTATATCTTTGGAGTGTGGGTGGAAACTGGAGCACCCAGAGAAAACCCATGTGGTTACAGGAAGAGCGTACAAACTCCATACAAACAGCACCCGCCCTCTAGTTCTATCCTACACACTAGGGACAATTCACAGAAGCCAATTAATCTACAAACCTGCATGTCTTTGGAATGTGGGAGGAAAGCGGACCTCCCGCAGAAAATCCACGCGGTCACAGAGAAAACGCACACACTTTGGACGGACAGCAACTGTAGTCAGGTTCCCACCTGGGCCTCTGGCGCTGTAAAGCAGAAACTCTACCGCTGTGCCATTGTGTATCCCTGTAAGTTCTATGAGAAGCAAATGTAAGTTGGTGAACACACGGGCGATGGATGAAGGGGTTTTGATGTGAGGTAGGTCAACAGCATTAGAGTTATGGTCAAGGTAATTAAAGCAGATAATGGAACTTGGGTAGAATGAATATTGTATTTTTGTAGTCCAATGAATTCCAATTCTTTGGAGACTTTTAAAATGCTGAAAATAATCCTTTAATTAGCTATTTTATTTAATAAATGAAGATATACTTCTAACTCAGTGAACTCAAAGTTGTAGTCCATTCCCACACTCAAAACATGTCTTGTACAGATCTTCTCAGAGACCCAGATAATCTTGAGCAAAAAATAAACAAACTGCTGGAGGAGCTCAGTCAGTCCTTCAGCATCTGTAGAAGAAGATAAATAGGCAAATTTTGGGTTGGGACCCTTCTTCAAAACTGAAATGTCATCAGTCCATTTCCCCCCCACCAATGCTGCCTGAGCTATTTAGTTCTTCTAGCAGTTTGTACAAGATTCCAGCAGCTGTCATGTCTTGCACCTTACAGATTGTAGAAACAAAATGCTGGAGTAACTCAGCGGGACAGGCAGCATCTCAGAATAGAAGGAATGGTGACGCATCTGTTGTTCCTGCCTGTACACCTCACAGATTGTCTTGTGTAGGAAGGAACAGGCAGCATCTCTGGAGAGAAAGAATGGGTGACATTTCAGGTGAAGAACCTTCTTCAGTCAGATTGACTTGTTTTATTGCCATGATTGGAAAATTATCACACCAGTTCGAAAAATTGCTCGCAATGAAAGTCATCCTGAGACACTGGAGGGACTCAAATCAGTTAGGTAACAAAATGGATAGTTCAAATATTACATCTAGTATGCAAGTTTGCCTGGCTCAAAGCCCAAAGATTACATAACATTTTGACTTGATGTTACAAATCTAGGATTTGTGATGCCTCCATTAAGTGTGGATGATTTACCAACTTTGCAATTGGATGTGATAATAGAATGAAAGGAAACAGTTCCATTATAGTTTATATTAGGTAGTTATGGTTGGGTATTGGAAAATTATTTGGATACAAGGTTTGAAATACACTTGAATTAATGCAGAACCAAGGTAATGATCAACTGCTTACTGAGCAGAGTGATACAAAATACAATTGAATCATTTCAACAGCACTTGTATGCTCTCTGCGATTAATGTTTTCTTATGGATATTCATCACCATGAGTAATAATTTCCACAGATAAATATCTAACCTATTTTACACAGAGCTCAACAGCAAAACAAAGTGGGGTTTTTTGTATGATAGATAAGTCAAACACAAAGGAAAGGATCTTTTGCGAGTATTTCATCCTTGGTCTGAAGCATTAATTGTTAAGGCAAGACTGCATAATGCTTCACTCCCAAAATCCAGTTGCATTGATTTTCGGAAATGAAGATGAACATGCACCTGAAACTTGTTCATAGCTTGTTCAGCACGATTGATTGTTGATAAATAACCAAGTAAGTGATTTATATAACCAGATAGCATTGATCAATTAGTGATAGATTAATCCACAAAACATTCAATAGAAATTGAACGCCTTACATGAGGCATTAGTTTATCTTATTTCGACCTAATGTTTTCAAAGAAAATTATAATATATTATTGATAAAATATAATTTCTTTGAAATCTATCAAGCAATATTTGTTAGGACAGAAGTGCAGATGCCGGGTTACATCGACACAAAATTCTGGAATAACTGAGTAAATCAGGCAGCATCTCTGGAAAAAGGAATACAGTAGGTAACATTTTGGGTCGAGACTTCAAGCAATATGTGTTGATGGTTGCAATGGTTCACTGTAAAATGGCAGAAATTTCTGTTTCATAGATGAAAGGTCCAGCTGACCTATGGTCTCATCCTAAAATGTTCTTTAATAGTGTGGATCAATACAATGTTTACATTTGAATTATTTTAAGAGGTAGGTTTATGACTGACATTTCCAGGTAATACCTTGGTGACTGGAAGAGTCTATTGTAAACTTTTTAAGTAATTTTCTGGCCACCTAAATAATAAGCATGGGATCCAGGGAGAGATAGCTGAATGGATAGCAAATTGGCTCCATGGAAGGAAGCAGAGGGTGTTGGTCGAAGGTTGCTTCTCGGACTGGAGTCCTGTGACTAGTGGTGTTGCCACAAGGTTCGGTGCTGTTTGTCATCTACGTCAATGATTTGGATGACTACATACAGGGCAAGATTAGCAAGTTTGCTGATGATACAAAAGTGAGTGGTTTTGCAGATAGTGAAGATGGTTGTGAAAGATTGCAGCAGGATCTGCATCGATGGACCAGGTGGGTTGAGGAATGGTTGATGGAATTTAATACAGAGAAGTGTGAGGTGTTGTATTTTGGGAAGTCTAACAAGGGCAGGACCTACACAGTAAATGGTAGGTCTCTGGGGAGTGTTGTAGAGCAGAGGGATCTAGGAGTACAGGTGCATGGTTCTTTGAAGGTCGAGTCGCAGGTAGATAAGGTGGTCAAAAAGGCTTTGGCACATTGTCCTTCATCAGTCAGAATATTGAGTATAGAATTGGGAGGTCATGTTGTAGTTGTATAAGACGTTGGTGAGACCGCATTTAGAATATTGTGTTAAGTTCTGGGCACCATGTTATAGGAATGAAATTATCAAGCATGAAAGAGTTCAGAAAAGATTAATGAGGATGTTGCCAGGACTAGAGGGTGTGAGCTATACGGAGAGGTTATGTAGGCTGGGTCTCTATTCCTTGGAGTGTAGGAGGATGAGGGGTGATCTTATAGAGGGGTACAAATACATGAGGAATAGATGCACAGTCTCTTGCCCAGAGTGGGGGAATCGAGGACGAGAGGACATAGGTTCAAGGTGAGAGGAAAATGATTTAATAGGAATCTGAGGGGTAACATTTTCACACAAAGGGTGGTGGATGTATGGAACTAGCTGCCAGAGAAGATAGTTGAGGCTGTGACTATCCCATCATTTAAGAACCAGTTAGACAGATACATGGATAGGACAGGATTGGAGGGATATGGACCGAGCGCAGACAAGTGGGACTAGTGTAGCTGGGACATTGTTGGCCAGTGTGGGAAAGTGGGGCCGAAGGGCCTGTTTCCAAACTGTATCGCTCTATGACTCTATGACTCTAAACAATCTGCAGCAGAATTTCTGATATTCGCTCTCAAGAGGTCCATCATTAGCCTTTAATGATGAAATGGTACATTATGCTCAACCTGTTGGTATCAGATTCCATGTGCAAATCCAGTTTTAAAGGAGTAAGTATCTTTAATTGTTCTGATTTAAGTATTTTTTACCCAGAACATCATCACACTAATTTGCCCAACTGGAGGTAATACTGTATGTTTATTATCTGATCTTAATTATCATCCAGAGAGTAGTACAATCCTCATTACTTTTGCATTTATAATTCTTAGTTGCTTTCTTAAGTGATTATTTTTAAGTGGGGGGGGACTGAAAATGCTTAATTCAAAAGGTCAGGAGATGTTTTGATGAGATTAACTGTGTTGACCATAGCCAGTAGCCTGAGCAATACCAGAATATTTGCTCCTCTATTCATCCTTAAAAAATGTCTCACTTTGGGCAATTGAAGGTAAGTACATTTTTTTAAAAACTGTGATTGGATTAATTTGCTAAATGTAGGTAAACTAATTTTTTTAATGTAAATATTATTCAAAAATTACTTCACAAGAAATCCAGTTGCAACATTAGCAAAGGCTCCAGAATTGATTTGTTTTGTAGTGATGGTTTACAGGAATTGCTTTTCCTGTTTCAGTATTATTCGGTAGCCTCATAAAAGCACCATTTAATTATTTTGTAAAGTTAATTGTACATCCGATTGTAACACAGTGGTGAAGTTAATGAAATAGTAACTATAATAATCCTATCAAGCAAATGTTTAAACCACTAAATCTTGCATGATTCACTAAACAAACTGGTTATTGAACAATTTGCTTCAAAATAAACTATTATTAGGGGAAATTAAATAGTGCTCATATGTCACAGCATGGCTAGTGGAATAAATATGATAGAGAGATTCATCTAGATAATTTGGTCAACATAATTTGTCAATGCTAAATTCCTGGAAAACTCTGGATATGCAATAGAAATTGTCTTTAAGATAGTAAATGCAGAGAAAGAAACCCAACAAAACATTGGAAGTTCTTTACAAGTATCTTTGCTTTCTTCTTAATCAGTCACTTGGGATAGAGGACGTTTCACTTCGCCCTTTTTTAAGTTCTGAGTCTGTGATCGATAAGGTGATTGTGGGAACTGCAGACTTTTCCTCAGATGGCTTAGAGAGGTGCCTGGCAGGGCGGATAAGTGAATAGTTTCAAGGTGTAAACTCAATTTACCATTTATAAAGGGCTTCTAAAGTTGTTGCTGCAAGACTGAGTTTCTCTGTGCCCCTCTGAATGCCCCTTCTGCACATTGAATGGTCAAGAGTTAGAGGTTAGTCAATGGGAATGGTATGCTTCTTCAAGGAGGCTTTGAGCTTATCCCTGAATCTTTTCCTCTCACTATAATTTAATGATCTTGTAATAGAGCTCAGAATAGACTGTCAGTTTGGAGAATCTGCTGCAGGGCCCAAATGTAATGAGGGCTGAAGTTCTGGGGATAGTAGCCTGGAAGACACACAGACATGGGCTCACTTATACCTGCATGAATTTGAAGATTTTTTTTTAAAGGTGCAATCAGTAGTATCCTTGAGAAGTGTGCTGAAGTAGTCTAGGTTTCATAAACATGTAGGATGGCTAGTATCAATGGCAATCAATAGATCATGAGTTTTGTGCGAAGTCTGAGGTCTTGATCATCAAAACACCCTTTTCCTCAATTGAACAATGGTTCTTTAAAGGTTGTCGAGAATTTTATCATTAATGTCTAATTTCAATGTGAAGTGGCTCCTGAGATATGAAAAGTGATCCACATTTTCCAGGGTCTTGTTGTAAACATTTATCATCAGAGGGTGGTGTTGTGTTGTGCTGTGCAAATTGGTAATAATCATGTTGATGTTAACTGGGAGGCTCATTCCCTTATACGCTTCAGTGAGTGAGTCAGCCTCAGGTAAGTCACAATTGTGACCATCATCAAAATATAAATCGTCTCTCTGCTATGTGTTACAGGAAAATCGTTACTAACTCTCCCTCAATTGTCTCCTCCCAAAGGTTAGAGAGCTTCTCCCTGAATTGCAGTGAACTGTAGATGCAGAGGGCAGTACCGACCATTAAATGTGGCCTTTCACAACCTCATCAGAGTCTTTGTCTGCATCAATTGGAGTGTGCGCTGTCTCCTCAAATTTAGTTGCTTGCAGAAATTTATCTCTGTGATGGCATGCAATCCATGACCCTAACCGGAACATTTGCAACAGAGCTAATCCCACTGACCGGAGTCAATCAAAGCTGAGACGTTGCCTGAATACTTATTTTTTTTCAATCTTCTCATTGCACCTCACCTCCAACAATAATCCCGTGGGAGTGAAGTTAATCTTTAGAACTAATGGAAATGCAAATAACTAGTGTACTGAACACACAGGCTCCTGCTTCCTGAATGTGTTAGGATTTTATGTACTGTGCATTTTGCATTACTGTTGTGTGACTTGTGGGAGGATGTAACCTTGGACACCCATGAAAATTTGTGCATTTACAATGGATCTCGGTCGCACACTACTCACTCATTTGAAAAGTTCAAATTGTAAATCAGTGAAAGAGGAAGCATAAAGAGATCATGATGATGATGGTCATAAAGAGACGCGTTCCATTTGAACATCCTGACAGACAATGGAATACAATCATACTGATGCATTCTATCATATCCAGATAGCATCAGATAACATGAGCTATTCGATTGATTATGTTCTATTTTGTTAATGTAGCTTTGGATCATTTCATGCTAGCTAGCACGATTTCGATCATAGAATCCATGCTATTTACCTGAGGAACAATGCAGCAACACAAACACTGGATAATGGAGGAACACGGTTTGAATCATACTAATGGTCAAACATTTTGACTTCTTTTGAATACTTGGAAATGAAAATTTTGCTTAGTTTAATTTAGAGATACAGCACGGAAACAGGCGTTTTGCCCCATCGTCAAAATTTACATATTTTCCAAGCTAATTAACCTACAAACCTGTACGTCTTTGGAATGTGGGATGAAACAGGAGATCCCAGAGAAAACCCACGCAGGTCACGGGGAGAACGTATAATCTCTGTACAGACAAGCTACAGGTTCGATCCATAGTTAGGCAGCAACTCTACTGACGCCCAATGGGACTTTAATGAGGCTAACCACAATGATCATTTACCATTATCCAATAAAACCATGCAGTGTGTTTTGCAAATTATTCAAATTATGAACTGCACAGACAATAGTACAGTTTATTCTCACGGAGTCCGCCAGAGGGACTTCCAGCAGTAGAATTCATATATTGAAGTTACACCAAATTGAATCAAAGGCATAATATTTGAACTACTTTTGAAGACAGTTTCTTCCCAGCTGGTATCAGGCAACTGAATTATCCTATCACAGCCAGAGAGCACTGCTGAACTATTATCTATCTCTTTGATGACCCTCGGACTATCGTTGATCGGACTTTAGTATCCTTGATCAAGGCTTTCCCTTGCACTAAAAGTTATTCACTTATCACGTATCTGTACACTGTAAATGTATCGATTGTAATCATGTAGATACAAAAAGCTGGAGTAACTCAGCGGTACTGGCAACATCTCTGGAGAGAAGGAATGGGTGACATTTTGGGTCCTAATCATGTAATCATGTGTTGTGTTTCTGCTAACAGATTAGCGTGCAACAAAAAACTTTTCACTGTACCTCGGTATATGTGACAATAAACTAAACTGAACTGAATATTTTAATTACTTTTGAAAGTAATGAAACTACTTGCTTCAAAGGTTTCAAAGGTCAGTTTATTGTCACATGTACAAATTAAGATACAGTGAAACTCAAATTACCACGCCTGGAGACCTTGTAGATTAAACACAAAAAGGTGCATATGCCAGTATTTTCTTGCTTGGGGATATAAAAGGGAAGATAATTTTGTCACTGTGGTGTAGTACTCGAGCTGGTTCCTCACTGCTACAGAGATCTAGTTTTGATCCTGCCCTTGGGCACTGTCCGTGTGGAGTTTGCATATTCTCCCTGTGATCGCGTGGGTTTCCTTCGGGCGCCCCAGTTTCCTCCCACATCCGAAAGACATGCTGATTTATCGGCTAATTAGCCACTGTAGAGTCATAGAGTCATAGAGTGATACAGTGTGGAAACAGGCCCTTCAGCCCTATTTGCCCACATGTCCCAGCTATAGTAGTCCCACCTGCCTGCTCTTGGTTCATATCCCTCCAAATCTGTCCTATCCATGTACCTGTCTCACAGTTTCTTAAAAGTTGGGATACTCCCAGCCTCAACTACCTCCTCTGACAGTTTGTTCTATACACCCATCATTGCCCATAGTAAATTGCCCATGGTGTGTAGGAAAGGAATGCTAAAGTGGGATAACATGGATGTAGTGTGGACAGGTGATTGATGGTCAGTGTAAACTCGGTGGACCAGAGGGTCTGTTTTCACACTGTATTTTCCAATCAATCATTCAAAATCGCAACAATGCATTACATTCTAAAATAGGTCATCTATTATGTTAGGAGAAAACTACACGTCTATAATTACACTCTACACTAGCTTCACATGCTCAGGCTTTTGTGGGTCCACACCACAACTGAGCGAGTAACAATGGCAGGGACTCCTGTATCTCCTAAATTCCACCACGTTTTAGAGGAAAAAGGGCAGGAGTAAAAGGTTTGCCCATGGACTTGCTCAAAAGCATTTGAAAGCCAAACTCAGGCATGTTAACAGCTGTTCACCAGCTGTTTTACGATAAACCCATATGTTGGGTTCTTGGAATTCTGCATCTGTCGCGGATGAAGTTATGGCAATTCCCTGGTTCTTAAGCTGAGGAGTCCTCCTGAAAAACTTGCATCAAACTAGAACTGTTGCAGGAACACTGTCTCCATTCACAGGAAAGGCAGTGAAAGGCACTGAGAGATGAAAACAAGTTTCAGACACACTAATTTAAATGTTTTAATGTGGTCTGAACAATTTTAAAAACATTGATATTTTTGATAAAATGTTCCAAATATTTAAGATATTTTGAAATACATCTTAACCTATTATCTGATTGTTACAATTACTGAAATGTTATAAGTTTTTCTAAGTTGTAAGAAATCTTCACAGAATCCTTACAACTTGGGCATAGTTGGTGACACACCTCCCAGTGTTCTCTACAGGACCTTTTATAGTTAGGGGCTGTTTTTCCAAATTATGTGGGAATTAAGCTCAAAGGATCCTGCTGCCTTGTGGAGCCATATCACTGTAGATGGAATTGTGGATGGAACTGCCTTCAAACGGCAAGTTAGGCCTGGGAGATCTAAAGTTATTAAATGCAGACACTTTCCATCGATCAGCAGGCCATGAGATAACACTAAATTTGAGATATTTAGTTTAGATTGGTTTAGAGATAGAGGTAAAAGGCTCTTTGGCCCAGATAGTCTGCGCTGACCATCAATTACCATTCACACGAGTTCTATGTTATCCCACTTTTGCATCTACTCCTGACACGTTAGGACCGATTTGCAGAGGCCAACTAATCTACAAAGTCACACATCTTTGGGATGTGGGAGGAAACTGAAGCACCCAGAGAAAACCTCTGTGGTCCAAGGGATAAAATGCAATCTCCACAGAAATTGAACCCCAATTTCTGGCTCTATGAGGCAGCAGCTCCACTAGTTGTGCCACAGTGCTGCCCTCAAATGTACATTTGACTTTTATCCATATAGATCCGTTGATTTCATTACACTTTTGCACTGTTTTCTATACTCCCCCTTCAAATACGTGATTGTAAATTTGGTGAGCAATGGAGTTTTACATAGTTGGAATTTGTCCCCAGATAAATTTGTTCCCGGTGAATGTGCATTTTAGTAACGTGCTTCAGAGAGTGAATGGAAATATAGTTTTAAATTGAAGGTTTGGGAATGATATTTGTGGGTTAATTACAGTGGATTCAGTCTGTAGTGTCTGAACCACCCCCTGAATTTTTAACAAACATCTAATTTACCATATAACAAATCCCACCTATACCTCAGTTTATCTCTCACAAGAATACAAATGTATTATCTCCAGAATGGATTACATCAATGCCTTTCTGCTTGTCTTCGTACATTCCATTCTCCATAAACTACAACACAAAACTCTGCTGCTTCTTTCCATCAATGTCAAATTACACCCATTGATCATTGACTTGTATTGACTTCCAGATCTGCATTAATTCACATTTTAAATTCATATTTTCTTTATCTCACTCCATGGTCTTAATCCTCCAAATCTGTATAACCTCATTATAACCCCAACCTGCCAAATTTTTCAATTTCCCAGACTCCAGGCTTTTCTTGCAGGGCCCCTCTTTCGACATCACCTTTGCATGCCTGGTTTCAGAAATCCTCTCCTTAAACATACATAGCAGCTAAATGAGGCAGATTCAACCTTTTTGACTGAGCCTTTGGTCTTTCGTACTTAATCTTTTTGGCTCAGCATCATTTCCCCCTGCTTGCCTGCTATGAAGCATAGCAGGATTTTTTTAAAGTAGTTGCTACATACATGTTTTATTTGAAAGACCGTTAATTAAAAAGATCACTATTTAAGTGTTGAGCCATTACAGCCAACGGAATTACAGCCAGCGGAATTACATCAAATCATACAGGCATGGATGATTTGCTGACTCCCAGCAGCACGTGAACATTAAATTAGCATCAAATATTGCCACTATTAATTTAACATAGGCTATAGCTAGTCAGGTTCCTCTTAACTTTGGCTTGCTAACTGTGCAGAAAGATTTCCATTTCTACCTCCCTCCCCACTACAACATCCCCCAATTATATTGTATTCATTACTCAGAGAAAAATAATTTAAAACAGTCAAGGGGAGTTTAAATTAAGCCCATCTCTTTTCAATTGGATAGTTCTAAAGACCACTTCCTTTGAAGTTCTTACAGTGGATGAACATCAGGGTTAGTCAGCTGACTGATAAGATTCAGTTACAGGATGAAATTGTGAAATTGCAGTACTTTTGAGTTTGCTTCAGTTATTTGTAACTTAATGTTTATTTATAATTTAATGTAACTTAAATAATTCTATAGCAAAATATTACTTTGTTTTCCAATGTATGAGTACACTATTTCAGTTGCGTGTCTAATCAAACTCAGCCATCGGAATTTTATTTACTGTTGCTTACTGTCTATGTGCTTCATCAGGAATGAGGCTTATAATTACAATATCAGCCTCTGAAATGTGCAGCCATCACCTCATTATGTAATAGGTAAAGATTAAATATGGATTAATTGACCAAACTTGATTATTTATCTACGTATATGGCTCTTTGTCATATTTTATTGATGACACCCCTAACAAGACTCATGGGATATTTCACTACATTGGAAATACTCTATGATTACAGGCATGATCTTATTGAATGGTGAAACAGGCTTGAGCAAATGGCTAACTTACTCCTGTACCTATTTCTTATGATCCTATGGTCGAAAATGTTATTGCCGGTGTACTGAAGGAGTGATACGCTGTATTTCTTGAATAACATTGTGTCACCCGCTAGGTTATTCACTTCAAACTATTAATATCCTTCACAAATTAATGTAATGAAACAATTTTGTTCATGTACCTTTGCAAATAACATCCCCCAGTGCTGTTGTATCTAGTGGGTTGGATTGTCAGGGAACATAATTACATAATTCCAATGTGAGACTAAAGTTAATTAATGCATATCATGTATCCCAACAGGTGGGTGGGATATGATCGGCTTCATTGTATTGCTTTGGGGATTGGCATCTTACTTCAGGACCCATACACATTATCAAACATCTTGGAAATATACACACTCCAGCTCAAATATATTACTGGGGTATGTTTTCAGGGAGCTATCTGCATCATGCAGTTTTCCCTGAGGCCAAGCTGCTGAACTCTATTACAAAAGGGAAAGGCATTCATTTTGTGTTTGTTGGAAAATAATGAGGTACATATTTTACCAAACAGCAGAATTCAGAACCCAAGCATTCTATGATGTGAACGTTGCAGTGTGAATGGTTTATATTTGCCTTGTTGTGCAGTGCTAAATACACATTCATTATATTGAAATTTTACAGATTTCCAGTGCCATCAAAGACAACTAGATTTTGCAAGGTTTACAAAAAAAATGTTGCTCTATTATTTAGTGAGTGGTTATTATTCAAGATATGTTGGGCATTTCATTAATCTGCTTTTAAGGCGAGTTATTTGTCTGCTAAGCAATTAAATAATTAATGAAGAAATCATATAAGACTAAAGACGGAAAGACAATAGGTGGAGTTACTGTTTGATTTTGCAATCAGCAAAGGCAGTTTAAAGGATTGGGGAATGTGGAAGAGAAGCAAATTTGCAATAAAACTAATTTCACCCATGTTGCCACAAATTTTCTGGGTGCAGTAACATTCAGGATCAAAAACAATTATGCAGAATCAAATAAATTTATGAAAGACAAAATTGTTTTCAAATGGAAACGTTATTTGAAGGTATGTGAAGGAAAGCCATTGGGTGTTGTTTATATTGATTTTTAAAGGGCTTCAGATAAGCTACTATATGATATGTTATATATTATGTTACATTGATATGGGACTCAAGATGTAAAAAATAACAAAACGCCTTGGATAGATGATTGATTTAACAAAACAAAAATAGAATGGGACCAAATGGTTTATTTTCAGATTAGAACAGTGTAACTAATTGGGTTTGAAAAGGAGAAGTATTGAACACTATCAATTTATTATCAATAATAATGACATGGATTAAAATCTAGAGAGTAGTATCCAGGTTTATTGATAATAGAAGAATAGACTAAGTGGGACCCATTGGGTCCCATGTTCACACGGGAGGGCTGGTCCCCCAACGCAATATTCCACCTCTCCACCAAATCCAATATTGGTGGCCAGGTTGTGGGGGAGGGTTTCTGGAACACTAGTATGGATGTTGTGGGCTGAAGTGACTGGTTTCCAGAGGGTTAGTATAGACATTGTGTGTCGAATGGATTACTGGGCTGGCAGCTCAGTCACTCAAGCCTGGTGTGCTGGCAGCTCACACTCACGGCTGGTGGGTGGGCAACTGACATGGCTATTCCTTGAAATTCCATATCAAGCAGGATGCAAGGCCACCAAATTCAAGTGCAGTTACCTTACATTTCAAGCAGGGTGCAAGGCCACCAAATTCAAGTGCAGTTTCATACCATTTCAAGCAGGGTGCAAGGCCACCAAATTCAAGTGCAGTTTCAAACGACTTCAAGCAGGGTGCAAGGCCACCAAATTCAAGTGCAGTTTCATACCACTTCAAGCAGGGTGCAAGGTCACCGAATTCAAGTGCAGTTCCATACCAGTTCAAGCAGGGTGCAAGGCCACCAAATTCAATTGCAGTTTCATACCAAATAGGGTGCAAGGCCACCAAATTCAAGTGCAGTTTCATACCATTTCTAGCAGGGTGCAAGGCCACCAAATTCAAGTGCCGTTTCATGCCATTTTAAGCAGGGTTTAAGGCCACCAAATTCAAATGCAGTTTCATACCATTTCAAGCAGGGTGTAAGGCCACCAAAATATAAATGCAGTTTCATACCATTTCATGCAGGGTTCAAGTGCAGTTTCTTACCACATCAAGCAGGGTGCAAGGCCACCAAATTCAAGTTCAGTTTCATACCACTTCAAGCAGGTTGCAAGGTCATCAAATTCGGGTGCAGTGTCATACCATTTCAAGCAGGGTACAAGGCCACCTAATTCAAGTGTAGTTTCATACCATTTCAAGCAGGGTGCTAGGCCACCAAATTCAAATATAGTTTCATACCATTTCATGCAGGGTTCAAGGGCAGTTTCATACCACTTCAAACAGGGTGCAAGGCCACCAAATTCAAGTGCAGTTTCATACCATTTCAAGCAGGGTTGCAAGATCACCATATTCAAGTGCAGTTTCATGCCATTTCATGCAGGGTACAAGGCCACCTAATTCAAATGCAGTTTCATACCATTTCATGCAGGGTTCAAGTGCAGTTTCCTACCACTTCAAGCAGGGTGCAAGGCCACCAAATTCAAGTTCAGTATCACACCATTTCAAGCAGGGTGAAAGGCCACCAAATTCAAATGCAGTTTCATACCTTTTCAAGCAGGGTGCAAGGCCACCAAATTCAAATGCAGTGTCATACCATTTCAAGCAGGGTGCAAGGCCACCGAGTTCAAATGCAGTTTCATACCATTTCAAGCAGGGTGCAAGGCCACCAAATTCAAGTGCAATTTTATATTATTTCAGGCCGGGTGCAAGGCCACCAAATTCAAGTGCAGTTTCATGCCATTTCAAGCAGGGTGCAAAGCCACCAAATGCAAATGCAGTTTCATGCCATTTCAAGCTGGGTGCAAGGCCACCAAAGTGCAGTTTCCTACCACTTCTTGCAGGGTGCAAGGTCACCAAATTCAAGTGCAGTTTCATACCACTTCAAGCAGGATGCAAGGCCACCAAATTCAAGTGTAGTTTCATCCCATTTCAAGCTGGTTGCAAGGCCACCAAATTCAAGTGCAGTTTCATACCATTTCAAGCAGGGCTGCAAGACCATCAAATTCAAGTGCAGTTTCATACAATTTCATGCAGGGTTCAAGTGCAGTTTCCTACCACTTCAAACAGGGTGCAAGGCCACCAAATTCAAATGCAGTTTCATACCACTTCAAGCAGGGTGCAAGGCCACCAAATTCATGTGCAGTTTCATACCACCAAGCAGGGTGCAAGGCCACCAAATTAATGTGCAGTTTCATACCACTTCAAGCAGGGTGCAAGGCCACCAAATTCAAGTGCTGTTTCCTACCACTTCAGCAGGGTGTAAGGGCACCAAATTCAAGTGCAGTTTCCTACCACTTCAAGCAGGGTGCAAGGCCACCAAATTGAAGTGCAGTTTCATACCACTTCAAGCAGGGTGCAAGGCCACCAAACCCAAGAGCAGTTCCATACCACTTCAAGCAGGGTGGAAGGCCACCAAATTTAAGTGCAGTTTTATACCACTTCAAGCAGGGTGCAAGGCCACCAAATTCAAGTACTGTTTCCTACCACTTCAAGCAGGGTGCAAGGTCACCAAATTCAACTGCAGTTTCATACCACTTCAAGCAGTGTGCAAGGCCACCAAATTCGAATGCAGTTTCATACGATTTCAAGCAGGTTGCAAGGCCACCAAATTCAAGTGCAGTTTCATACCATTTCAAGCAGGGTGCAAGGCCACCAAATTCAAGTGCAGTTTCATACCATTTCATGCGTGGTGTTCGGTTGATGCACAACTCAGGCAGAGAGTCATGACCTCTCCCTTCCCCATCTTGCAGAGACTGAGCCACGTCCACATTTCTGGGTTTTATAGTCCCTCCCCCTCCCAACAGAAGGGGCGTGGCCTTCATGGCATGATTCACATGAGAGAGGATCTCAACATTTTTAAAACTTTAATAAGTCTATTATGTTTCATCGATGGGTAAAATCCTGTGTCCCTGACAGCTGGACCTGGCCTCTGAGTAAGATGGCCAATAATTACAGACGTAAATGCTAGCATTTTTTCTAAAATCAAAATTCAGTGCAAAGAGTATGTCGTCAAGTTTTGATTTTTTTAATTTCCAATTTCAAACCAAACCGCATTTGCATTTTCAAACCAAACCACGTTATATTTTGAAACCAAACCATTTTTGCATTTTCAAACCAAACCACTTTTGAATTTTGGTGTTGTGGGCTGAAGGGACTGGTTTCCACAGGGCTAATATGGACATTGTAGGCCAAATGGATTTTTGGGCTGTCGTCTCAGTCACTCAAGCCTGTTGTGCTGGCAGCTTACTCACTCACGACTGGTGGGCTGGCAGTTGACTCACGGCTATTCCTTGAAATTTCATTTCAAGCAGGGTACAAGGCCGCCAAATTCAAGTGCAGTTTCATACCACTTCAAGCAGGGTACAAGGCGACCAAATTCAAGTGCAGTTTCTTGCCATTTCAAGCAGGATGCAAGGCCACTAAAGACACCGAGTCGTGACCTCTTCCTTCTCCATCTTGCAGAGACTGAGCCACGCCCACACTTCTGGGTTTTATAGTCCCTTCCCCCCTCCCACCAGAAGGGGAGTGGCCTTCATGGTGTGATTGACAGGAGAGAGAATCTCAACATTTATTAAACACTAATAACTCTTTTATTTTTCATTGATGGGAAAAATCCTCGGCGCCTGATGAGCGGAGGGGGACTGAGTTAGATGCCCAAAAATCACAGCCGTTCGTGGTAATGTTTTTTCTAAAATCAATATAAAGCGCAAACAGGAAGTGTCAAGAATAGACTTTTAATTATATAGTAGGCAAGGCAACTTTAATTAGGCAAGGCAACTTTAATTAGGCAAGGCAACTTTAATTCAGCAAGGTGACTTTAATTAGGCAAGGCAACTTTAATTAGGCAACACGACTTTAGCATTTCCAAACCAAAGGCAACACAGCTTTAGCATTTCCAAACCAAAGGCAACACAGCTTTAGCATTTCCAAACCAAAGGCAACACACCTTTAGCATTTCCAAACCAAAGGCAACACAGCTTTAGCATTTCCAAACCAAAGGCAACACAGCTTTGGCATTTCCAAACCAAAGGCAACACAGCTTTAGCAGTTCCAAACCAAAGGCAACACAGCTTTAGCTTTTCCAAACTATATTTTTAAACCACATTAAAGGCACTGACAGGTCAGTAAAACCACTCACAGTTTAGCAGACATATGTTCAGTGTTATTCACAGCTCAGACTGAGAGGCGTGACCCTCACACTCCCCCATCTTGCGGAGACTGACTGAGGCACTCAACACATCCGGGTTTTATAGTCCCTCCGGAAGGGGTATGGCCTTCAGGAGAGAGAATCTCAACATTTTTAAAATAATAATAACTCTTTTATTTTTCATTGATGGGAAAAATCCTCTTGTCCTGCACAAGATGGCCAAAAATCACAGCCGTAAGTGGCAGTGTCTTTTTCTAAAATCAATATATAGAACAACAGGAAGTGGTCAAGATCAGACTTTTAGTAATATAGATAGGCTGACATCGGTGGTGGGGAAGATGCTGGAGTCAATCATAAAAGTTAAAATAGTGACACTTTTGGATAGCAGTAACAGGATCGGTCCGAGTCAGGATGGATTTACAGTGTAAATCATGCTTGACTAACTTTTTGGAATTTTTTGAGGATGTAGCTAGGGAAATGGATTAGGGAGAGCCAGTGGATATAGTGTACCTGGACTTTCAGAAAGCATTTGATAAGGTCCCGCATAGGAGATTAGTGGGCAAAATTAGGGCACATGGTATTGGGGGTAGAGCGCTGACATGGATATAAAATTGGTTGGCAGACAGGAACCAAAGAGTAGGGATAAACGGGTCCCTTTCAGAATGGCAGGCAGTGACTAGTGGGGTACCGCAAGGTCCGGTGCTGGGACCGCAGCTACTTACAATATACATCAATGATTTAGATGAAGGGATTCAAAGTAACATTAGCAAATTTGCAGATGACACAAAGCTGGGTGACAGTGTGAACTGTGAGGAGGATGCTATGAGCATGCAGGGTGACTTGGACAGGTTGGGTGAGTGGGCCGATGCATGGCAGATGCAGCTTAATGTGGATAAAGGTGAGGTTATCCACTTTGGTAGCAAAAACAGGAGGCAGATTATTTTCTAAATTGTGTCGTTGGGAAAAGGGGAAGTACAATGGGATCTGGGGGTCCTTGTTCATCAATCAATGAAAGTAAGCATGCAGGTACAGCAGGCAGTGAAGAAAGCAAATTGCATGTTGGCCATCATAACAAGAGGTGTTGAGTATAGGAGCAAGAGGTCCTTCTGCAGTTGTACAGGGCCCTAGTGAGACCACACCTGGAGATTGTGTGCATTTTTGGTCCCCTAATTTGAGGAAGGACATTCTTGCTATTGAGGGAGTGCAGCGTAGGTTTACAAGCTTTATTCCCGGGATGGTGGGACAGTCATACGCTGAGAGAATGGAACGGCTGGGTTTGTATATTGTGGAATTTAGAAGGATGAGAGGGCATCTTATTGAAACATATAAGATTATAAAGGGTTTGGACACACTAGAGGCAGGAAACATGTTCCTGATGTTGAGGGGATACCAGAAGCAGGGGCCAAAGTTTAAGAATAAAGGGTAAGCCGTTTAGAATGGAAATGAGGAAACACGTTTTCACACAGATAGTTGTGAGTCTGTGGAATTCTCTGCCCCAGAGGGCGGTGGAGGCCGGTTCTCTGAATACTTTCAAGAGAGAGTTTGATAGGGCTCTTAAAGATAGCGTTCAGGGGATATGGGGAGAAGGCAGGAACGATGTACTGATTGGGGTTGATCAGCTATGACCACATTGAATGGCGGTGCTGGCTCGAAGGGCCGAATAGCCTACTCCTACACCTGTTGTCTATTATGTGATAGCACACCAGGTGGTGACAGAGGGTTTTAAGATTCACCAGGAAAACGTACAGCCTCATCAATGTCTGTCACACTGTCGATAAATGTAATTTGTACAGATTGTCTGGAAAGCTTCTAAAGAAGGTCCTTATTCATGGCTTACACTGCATCATTTTTGGTGCTAAAATTGCCCTTTTATGCAATCATTGGTAATTCAAATAGTGTTGAGCACCATTTTGGTAAACAGCTTAAATTTATTCAACAATTCAGCATAAGTTTTTCATTAAAATCATCCTGCTGAGTCTTCCTGTTTAATTCCCCCATTTAATTACATTTTGTTGTAAACTCTTCTGCAGATGGATTGCCTGTCGCTGTGCTTGCACTGTATATTGGCTTTCAATTGCAATAATTTAAGATTTTCCAAAATATGTGGTGCTTTAATACATGCTGTCAATGTATCTTTTCCTTTACCTTGTGGAATAACTCATTACATTTGACCAAAAATCCCGAACCAACACTAAAGTTTCATTTGCTATGAAATTTTTAATGTGTCTGAGATCTTGCACCGTTTGATCAAAATTTTCTACTGCTGTCCCAAACAATAATTTTAGAATTGTTTCCTTTGCAGTTCCCTGACTAATGTTATATGTTGGTGTCTCTACATCTGTCAAATTTAAAGGAGGTTTAAAAGCTGAATGTACCGTTTATCCCCGTTAAAATTATTGAAGCAATGCCTCATGGTGCCATGGCCAAGGCAATCACATTTTGTCTTCAAACTTTAGCTAACCATAGATACATATGGGACATTATTCCCATTCCATCAAAATTATCCAAAAACAAAGATTTTCATTGCTATCAACATTTTATGATAGTCTCTACGGCATTTCTTTGGTATTTCACTTGAATCTTTCTCATGTTTTTTTTCTCTTGAAGATATTGCAATCATTTGTTTAAACTCTTGATGGAAAACGGTGCACAAATTCTCAGTTTCTCTTTGTAATTCAGGTAAACCAAATTTGCTCAGGTCAGATCAACACAAATATTTAGCAACTCATTCATTAATAGATCTGAGAAAAACCTCCTCATTGGGGAAAGTTTAAACTAGGACCCCTTAGGGCCATGGAGAGCATCCAATAGAGTGTTTAGAAAAACTAAGAATGTAGTGCACAGCATTCTTATAAACCTAACTTGCATGTGAGTAACCAGAGAGAAGGTAGAATCATTCAATGATAAGGGAGGGAATTTGTGCTTGGAATCTGGGGTGTAGGTGAGGTACTAAATGGGTACTTCACCAAGGAGAAGGACATGGAGGACCGTGAGATCAGAAAGGAGAATACCAATATGCAAGGGCAGTTTGAGATTAAGAATGAGGAGGTGTTGGAGCTCTTGAAAAGCATTAAGGTCGATAAATCCCCAGGATTTGATGGGATATATCCCAAGTTATTGAGAAGGAAGAAGATTGCAGAAGATTGTGTCTTCTTTAGTTACAGGTGATGTACCAGAGGACTGGAAAGTAGCTATTGTTTCTTTTTTTCAGAAAGGAAGTTCAGAGAATCCGCAAATTATTGTGTAGGCTGGTGAGCCTCACGTCAGAGGTAGGGAATCTATTGGAATGGATTCTTAAGAATAGGATTTACTCCCGTTTTGAAGAGATTTTGTTTAGAATTTGGAAGACAATCATGGCATGTCATGCTTTAGTAACTTGATTGCGTTTTTTTAGGCCCATGGTAGGCTGATGCAGAAGATTAACATGCACGGGTTTAATTGTGACTTGGTTGTATAAATTTTGAATTGGCTTACTGGTAGAAGATAGAGGATTGTGGTGGAACGACAATACGCAGGGCGGAGGTCTATGACCAGTGGAGTTCTGCAAGGATCTGCACTGAACCTCTGCTGTTTGTGATATATAAAAGTGACATGGACGTAAATATAGATGGGATGATTAGTATGTTTACAGATGACACCAAAATTGCAGGGGTCACGTAGTGTGATGAAACCTGTCAAATGCTTATGTTAACTTTTGAATAGATGTGTGTTTTGTTGTTTTTTTTAGTATGGCTGTATGGTAAATCGAATATCACTGTACCTTAATTGGCACATGACACGTGACAATAAAGACCTTGAACCTTGAAATGGGTAAAGAAATGATAGGCAGAATTTAATCCAAACAAGTGTGAGGTGTTACACTTTGAGATGTCAGATGTAAAGGGAAAATATACAATTAATAGCCTGACTCTCAACAGCATTGACATAGAGGGATTTTGGGGTCAAAACTCCCCATAGTGCAAAAATCCCTGTAAGTGGCAGGACAAGTAGAAAGTGTGATAAACAAGTATATGGTATGCTTTTTTCATAGGTTGGGGCATTGAGTATAAGAGTATATTTATGATATTCTAGTTTCATCCCAAATATATGCATCTGCCCTGATATTTGTTTTGTAACATGTACAGCATCTTTATTTTGCATCCTAAAGTACGTTTGAAAAGTTAATCATAAGTTGTTTACTGGCATGCTTCCTGTGAGAATTATTTTTAATATAAAGCCTGTTTTATGATATCGCATTTGCTGATGCCAGTTGTGCCCCACAAACTGGTGACTGACAGCTACAGGCGAGAACCCTTCCAAACGAGAAGTTCTTCCCACTAAGATTGTTAGATCTTTCCAGACAGCATTGGCTGAGAAGAATTTTACTGCTGACTGCATATTCTGAAGCAAGTTATTTACTAAGAATCTAGTTACTGTGTACAATTAAATCATGAAATTCTTTAATGTAACACAAATAGGTTATTTTGAATGATTGTAAATAGATACCATATTTAAATGTATTATGCTACATGTGGATCACCACGTTCACATTTATTGGGACCAGATTTGGACGGGTCTATCTTTGCGGGCCTTTGTAATTTGGAGACCAGTGATCTTGTCCAGACCATAACTGGTCATTAAATTATGATACCAGTTCATTTCAGCACTGCATGGATTCAGTAAAATGCCTCTGATGCCCAGGAAAATTGGAGGTAGCATGGCCAGATACAAGATATACGAGGAAACGCATAAGTGCAATCAGGTTATTGAACGTTTTAAAATTAAGAAAGCTGAAACGCAAAATGCTCATGAATAAATAAAATCATTAAACTAAAGCAAAATTATTAAGAAGAACCAGGATTCTTCTTTCATTTCTTATCCATTGACCTACGACTACTAATAGCATTCAAAGGAACTCAGTTCCAATGACAGGTCTGATCTGGCATGGAATCCTTGTGGAGATTTCCCAGTTTAATGCTGGGAATCCAAAAATGATTGGTCCCACTGCAGGATTTAAATTGCAGAAGAGTGATTAACCTATCCAGCCTGTTTGTATGCAATAATTCTGTGTTTTGCAGGGCATGCCTCAAAATGATTTACATGGGTGAGAATAATAGTTCTACTCAGAAGCCCTGAGAAAACTAATCTGGACCTAGCCCTTCAGTTCGCCACAGCTTAAAATCAACTTGAATAGATACCAATGCTGTCAGTGCAACCTATTAATGACAAGGACTGCTGCCTCTGGAAATAGAACTCCATCCTTGTTTTGTCAAAATATTTTAATTAGGTTCAATCATTGAATAAATTGCATTGAGAATGATTTTTTTTAAAATCCATTCAGTGAGATTAGTAGTGATCAGTCACTGCAAGACAACTGGCCTTATTTTAGAGAGGAGTGATAATTTCATGCCACTTCCCTTTAACACAGCATGTATCCATTATAGTTACAAATTAATCTACCATGTGCTCTGTTTGAGCACATATTAACCTACAATTTTATGATGGTTCAAACTCAATTTTCAGAAAGCAGGAATGATCTGGTTCCTACTTTCAAAGTATTTATCTTTTTATTTCTTGGGAGAGGGCTTTGTTTCTGCGAGTATGCAAACATAAGAAAAGCTCGCTCCCACAGGAGGATTGTTGAAGTTCCAATCACCTGTTAACTAAGCAGCAAAAATCAATTTGCAAAAGTTAGACTCGGGCAAAGCCACTTTATTTTTAAGATATCTGTTTTATCACATTATATACTTCAGATAGCTTGAAGCAGACATTGAAAAGGGAAGGATAAGCTGATAAGCATATTATACGGTTCTCAGCTGAGCTGCCGTAGGACTTTTCCCACCGAAGGGTGACATCTCGGCCTTTTCAGTCTTGCAGAAACCTGGCATCCATTTTGTGAGCTGATCAAAGTGCTCTATGTCCTAAACCATGAAGGAGTGGATTGTCTTCCAGCACTTCTCACAGAGTTCCGAGGCAGGTGCAAGTGGCTGTCTGTCTGGGCAGAACTATAAAAGAGAACAAGAGAAATGATCTGTATGAAGAAAAAAGAAGTGTTAGTGAATGTCTGAACCAGACAGCTGGCGAAAAATTAAACAAAGACATTGCAAGGCAGACGGCAGCTGTGTCAACCAGAAATTCAACCTGAAGGCATTGATATCTCAATAAAAGATAGAGGGAAATACCAATGTGTGTATCAAACCCGGAAGTGGATTTAAACATTCCCGTTTTTTCCCAGGGGTGTGGAAGATTCCTATCTTTGGTAATTTTGTTTTTCATGCTATTTGAATTACTTTTTCATCAGTACCACATCTTTGCTATTCAAAAAGGATGCATAAATAATTAGGCATCTCAAAGTTATGTAATAATGTAATGTGTCTGGTACTCTTTGCAGCAAGAATGAACTCAAAGTGATTGCATGCACTGAAATCATGCTGTAAATCTGAATTAGAAGACAGCAGTAATATTTATGTATACACCATTTATAATGAACTTGCATTTAGCTATATGTGAAACATATATTTCCTTAAACCATACAACACCATGAACCTGAGATAAAGTCTTGTTACCTGCTTGTAATCTAATGAGTAGCATACTTTTCCAATTAAATGTAATGTTGATTTAAATTACTCAACAACAAATGTGTGGAAAGGATAGCCAGTAACAAAGATAATTTGTTTACCTTTGTGGTTGGCATGAACAGTGGGAGATAAAAGAAATTCATGCTCTTAAACCAATTATTCCATTGCGCACTTTCAATAGCAATTCATTTCACTAAAGAGATTGTTTTAAGACCACTGCCACATCTAATTAAAGCATTATACCACTCCTCAACATTAGAGAAATTCAACAGTTTATGAAGGCGTTGTGGTGGATGTGATAAGACTTTTTACAGAGAAATCATATTCTTCATAATCTCCTCCCCTGCTCTACTTCATGTTAGGATTTTGTTAGGACACATGACAACAAAATGGTGATATTGATACAAAACAGGTAATAGACCATTGTGATTCATGAAATTATGGAATTATGGAATTGTTATTCCTTCAATTATTCCATTGATTTTTTTTTGTCATTCTGGTTAACCCCTGTGCTGCTTGTGAAGGTCATTTAAAGAGTGTGAAATTCAGCAACAAGGTTTATAGAAAAGAGTTTTATCAGATTACTGTGTGGCATTTTGTACTCAAACTGACATTGGTGTTCCCTAATAATGTATTATGAATTCTCACAGTTCTCAGCATGAAGCTCAACAAGTGCAACTTTTATAATCAGCATTTTATGGAACATAACAGCAGAGAAACAATGCTCATCTAGCCAGGGGGCACTGAAACTCAATGATGATGTTTTTTTGGAAGCTGGGTGGCAGATAAGTGTCCCCAAAGGTCAGAAGGACCGGACAAGTTGGCAAGAAGAATGGTCTATGTACAAGGAATAGTATGGAGACCCAAATGGAAATTAACAGGTGCAGTTGGTCTGAGGTTCCATGGAAGCTTGAATAAATCAATGGGGAAGCCTGGAATGCAATCAAATGCATGAGCCCATTCTGCTTGTCTTATCGGCAAAAATAAGTAATTTGTTTAACTTGGAGATAAAGGAGGGAGTTAGATGTGGCCCTTGTGGCTAAAGGTATCAGGAGGTATGGAGAGAAGGCAGGTACAGGATACTGAGTTGGATGATCAGCCATGATCATATTGAATGGCGGTGCAGGCTCGAATGGCCGAATGGCCTACTCCTGCACCTATTTTCAATGTTTCTATAGAGCACCGAAACAGACCCTTCGGCCCACCAAGTCTGCACCGATCAGCAATTCACATATGCTAGCACTATCCTACATACTAGGGATAATTTACAATCTTTACCAATTAACCTACAAACCTCTATGTATTTGGAGTGTGGGGAAAAGCCGGAGCACCTAGGAAACCTCCGGTGGTCACAGGGAGAATGTACAAACAGTGTAAAGACAGCACCCATTGTCAGGATCAACCCCGGGTCGCCGTCACTGTAAATGGAGTCTTTATTTCAGCATGAAGGGATGTGGCAGAGACTATCTATAACAACCTGAAATTAAAGCAGATAGTGACCTGATCTCCCTTGAAAAAGCAATGAGACACACAAGTAAGGCCAAGGATCTCAGCAAGGGCAACAAACTGAGTTAGAGTCTTGAACTTTCTCTAATACCATACAAAAAATCAAGCTCATGCCACCGTGAGACATCCCCACATCATTTGAAAAGATGACACCAGGTATCTGTGCAATGGCTTTATGGGTATTTTAAATTATTGGACACCCAGCAGCCCTGTTAGAAATATGTTGATGAATATAAACTGGAATTAACAAATGCAAAGAGCAAATAATCATTGAGGACCTTTTAAGTCCTACTCCTTGCTGCAGTGCTTACACCTTGCTTATACGTGAAGTGCAAATACAGATCTCAGGTCACACCTTTAACTGCCAATTTCTGCCAGTGAACATGGACATGGCCAATGTGCATGAGATGATGTCTGACTTAAAGACACTGTTAATGCCAGTGCCTCCACCACTGTAATAACTATGTCAAACACAAGCTTGAGAAACAATACTTCATCACCTCTTCTTCCATCTGGGCGCATTGCAGTTGTCTTGAATCATATTGATTTCTTCTTCAGGTCACTCACCATCTTTGTCCATGAGATCTGGTCATTTCTGCTTAAAACGTCCAACTGGGATATGGGCTTATTGTTTGCTCTCTTCATTCACAAAGACATGACCTACAATCTGCATTTCACACTTTATCATGTTCCTCTGTTTGTATTTCCACTCTAGATGCCCTCATCTTATAGATTTCATTTTTTCCCCACTATCTTCTCCCATTAATTGATCAACTAGAAATATTTAAAAAGACAAAGCGCTGGAGAAACTCAGTACATCAGTCAGCATCTCTGGAGGACATGGATAGGTGACATTTGGATCAGGGCCCTTCTTCAGACCTGATCTCCCCTTAAAAAGCATCACAACACACACATGAAGTTATGTGAAGAAGGTCCCGACTCAAGATGCCACCTACCCATTTTATCCAGAGATGCTGCCTGACCCTCTGAGTTATTCCAGCATTTTGTGTCTTTTTTTGTAAACCAGCATATTCAGTTCTTTGTTTCCATCTAAAATATTAACTCTATTTCTCTCTCCGCATTTACTTATTCACCTTCCAAATGCTTCCAGCATTTTTGTGTGTTTTTTTATTTCAAGTTCCTGGCAGTTTTTATGTAATTTGTACAATAAAAAAAATGCACTCACACTTCCAACCTCCAGGTATATCTGTTCGGGGAACAATTCTTATCCAAAATAGAACAGGAGAAAGAAAGATAAATTCAATGGTGTTCGAAATTCATGGAAGGATACAAGTGACCAAGAGGGAATGTATCAGAAATTGAAAAGTCTGTTTTGTTGGATAAGAGTGTTGTGCTATAGGGAGAGGTCGAATAGCATGGACTTTTACCCTCTGCAGATCATAAGAATGAGAGGTAACCTTCGCTGAAATGTTGGAAATTCCTGAGGGAGGATGCGAAGAGGATGTTACACCTGGCTAAAGTGTCCAAAATTATGGAATCCTGCTCATGAGATAAAGGATTGAGCTAGGAAGAAATATCTTTGCCCAGAAGTTTGCGAGTACTTGGAATTCTACCCACGAGTTGGGGATAAAAGTTGTTGCATTTACAGTATTTAGAACTCTGATTCAAGTCACTCTGATCTGTCACAAACGCTGACTGGTGAAGCAGATGAAAGGGGAATTCTAGCCTTCACCTACTATTTCTTTTGTCCAGTCAATAGTCTTTCATCTGCACACTGCAATATTTTATTTGGCAGCTATCATCTTTGTAGAGTAACAAATGAAATGTTAAAGGTGGGATTTGGTTGCGTAGTTTCACAGGAGCATAAGCTTTGTTCGAGACATGAAATAAATGACCCAAAACCTGTTCAAGTGTTTGATACTGAACACTACTATTCTGGGAGGCCAATCAATGGAGAATATATGTGGAAAAATAGTAATGGTCCTCAAGTTTCCACACTTTTTGTGGCACCGTATCCAATTAATCTAAACAAATGCCCCACATTTTATCATTATGTAACGTGAAGTAAAGTGTGTTAAATTGGGTGATATTTTAAAAGTATGATATAATTTTAAAAAGCAACATTTAACAAATGCAACTTGGAAGAGGTGACAGTTTTCCATTGTTATGAGTCCAGTGAAGCTCGGAAGCACAGGTATCTGCTTTATCATCCTGTCTAATTACAAGAGAGAGGACAAAGAGGCTCGCTTTTTACGAAATTTGTCAGCACTTTGTAACCATTACCACTTGTTGAGGCAACAATGCTAAAGTGATGAATAAGGACATTTTTTCTTCGAAATTTGCAGATTTTTCAACCAAATATAAATCAATTTTTATCAGAGATGAAAGGTTTAAATCTTAATGCTAAAGTAGTACAAAGAGAACGTTGTTAAAGCTTCAATATTTTGCTTAAAACAAAGTCTGAGAGGGAAAACGGGTGAAGACTCAATCTGCATGATTATTTTCCACTTCCAAGAGGAGGAATTTCTTTAGTCAGGGTGGTGAATCTGTGGAATTCGTAGCCACAATGATGGCCAAGTTAATGGATATTTTTAAGGCAGAGATAAGTTTAGTTAATTTATTGTCACGTGTACCAAGGTACAGTGAAAAGCTTTGTTGCATGCTAACCAGTCAGCAGAAAGAGAATACATACAGTTGAGATTGACAGATTCTTGATTAGTACAGGTGTTAGCGATTATGTGGAGAAGGCAGGTGAATGGGGTTGAGATGGAAAGAGAGGTCAGACTAGATAGAATGAAAGAATGGCCTAATTCTGCTCCTATAACTTAGGAACATGAAGTTTTGATCTAACTTGTGTCCGAGATTCACAAGATATGGGACATGGCCAAAGCAGATTAGGCAATTTTAATGACATCAATGCACCATTTTAATGCCAAGATTGATTGGAAATGCAGTTCATTGTGCATCAATTAATCTACATGGTCCTGCCAAATGTTTGCATCAAAACTATTAGAGACCAGAGAATTTTGTCTGGCGTACTTGAGTGTGATCTCTCAAAGCAGGACTAGCATTCATATCATAGTCATCTTATTGGGGCATGATTGAAGTCCTGCTGGGTGCCCATCTAAACACTATTAATTTTAGTCAGCACTGTAGCTGAAAGGTTGACAACATTGCTACCATATTATGATCATGGGCTTTTCCAGCATGACAGCAAACTCAGGATAATCCAATTAACTTTTCCACCGCCTCACAACTGCAATTTATAGCTCCTCTACCTCAATTTATTTATATCTTATAATGCTCATAAAGAACACGCACATGTTATTTTGGTGACAGTAATTAGAAGGGAATTAGGAAAAGTTATTGAAATTTCCCCTTTGGCCAGACTAACATTTCAAGAGAAATAAAAATGATCACATTCAGTCTTGAATACTGAGCTTATTTTCATGAACTCCTCAATGAATAGTAAAATGCCAGAGCTGCGTGCATTATAAAAGCTTTTCATTTATACATTTCAATATGTTTTATTATTTCTGCAGACTTATCTCCCTTACACACCTGGATCTGATCCTACAGTAAAGAGGACGATTGAGAAACTGAGACCTTGCATGTTTTTTTTCAATTACACACGCAGAATATGACACCAGACTTTCTTCCAAATAATCTCTGTAAATTTATTTACTAAAATTAGTTCTGGATTTACTTTTATCACATTTAGTGGGCAGTTATAGTAGCATTTCGTTGCCACACAATTCAAGGGATGGTAGCAGTAAAGGTAGAAAAAGCTACTGGAAGGATTTGTTGCTAAGATATATATATGTGGGGGTGTGTGTGTGTGTGCGTGCGTGCGTGCGTGTGTGCGTGTGTGCGTGTGTGCGTGTGTGCGTGTGTGTGTGTGTATATATATATAATACTAGACCAAGTGCAGACCCATTGGGTCTGTTCCCCCAACGTGTGGTTGTGGGGGGAGGCGGCATGCAGCGTCACACACACTAACTATCCCCCCCAACCCCCCCCCCCCCCCCCCCCGCACTCACACTAATTATCCCCCTTGATATTATATTAATATTATTAATTTGCTCCTTTTACTCCATAACCACCCTATCTACTGACGCATAGCCCCCAACTTGCAGTCACATCTAGAGAGGGAGGGGGGGGCGGGGTTAGAGAGTGAGGGCAGAGAGAGAAGGGGCAGAGACAGAGGGAGAGACAGAGACACAGAGAGGGGCAAGAGGGATGGGGGGGTGGAGAGGAGGAGAAGAGGGAGGGTGGGTGAGGGGGGAAAGGTGGGGGAGGAGGGGAGGAGAGAGAGAGTGAGAATGAGGGGGAGAGAGAGGGGGTGCTGAGAGGGGGGTGAGGTGGAGAGGTGGGGAGCAGGGAGGGGGGAGGGTGGAGGGAAGAGGGTAGGGGGTGTGGAGGGGAGGGGAGGGGGTTTAGGGGAGGGAGGGAGGGTGGGGGAGGGGATGGAGGGGAGCAGGGGAGAGAGAGAGAGAGAGAGGGGGGGCGAGAGGGGGGGGGGGGAGAGGGGGGGTGCTGAGAGGGGAGGGGGAGAGGTGGTGAGCAGGGAGGGGGAGGGAGGGTGGAGGGAAGGGGGTAGGGGTGTGTGGAGGGGAGGGGAGTTGAGAGGAGGGACGGTGGGAGAAAAAGAGAGGAGAGAGAAAGAGGGGTAGGGGTGGGAGAGGAGGGGGGAGAGAGGAGAGGGGGGAGAGAGGAGAGGGGGGGAGAGAGGAGGGTGGGAGAGGAGGGGGGGGAAGAGGAGAGGGGGGGGAGAGGAGAGGGGGGGGAGAGGAGAGGGGGGGGGGGGGGAGGAGAGGGGGGAAGAGGAGGGGGGGGGAGAGGATGGGGGGGAATAGGAGGGGGCTGAGGAGGAGGGGGAAGAGGAGGGGGGAGGGGAGAAGGGGGGAGTGGAGAGGGGGGGGGGGGAGAGGAGAGGGGGTGGGGTAGAGGAGAGGGGGGGAGAGGAGAGAGGAGAGGTGAGGGGGAGGGGGGGGTAGAGGTGAGGGGGGAGAGGAGAGGGGGAGAGCAGGGGGGAGAGGAGAGAGGGGAAGAGGAGAGGGGGGAGAGGAGAGGGGGGAGGAGAGGGGGGAGGAGAGGAGAGGGGGGGGAGAGAGGAGAGGGGGGAGAGGAGAGGGGGGGAAGAGGAGAGGGGGGGAGAGGATGGGGAGAGGAGAGTGGGGAGAGGAGAGGGGGGGAGACGAGGGGGGGAGAGGAGAGGGGAGAGGAGAGGGGAGAGGAGAGAGGGGGGAGAGGAGAGGGAGGGGGGGGAGAGGAGAGAGGGAGGGGGGGGAGGAGAGAGGGAGAAGGGAGAGGAGAGGGGGGGAGAGGAGAGGGGGGAGGAGAGGAGAGGGGGGTGGAGAGAGGAGAGGGGGGGCGGAGAGAGGAGAGGGGGGGAGGAGAGAGGAGGGGGGGGAGGAGAGAGGAGGGGGGGAGAGGAGAGGGGGGGAGAGGAGAGGTGGGGAAGAGGAGAGGGGGGGAGAGGAGAGGGGGGGAGAGGAGGGGGGAGAGGAGGGGGGGGGAGAGGAGAGGGGGGGAGAGGAGGGGGGGGGGAGAGGAGAGGGGAGAGGAGAGGGGAGAGGAGAGAGGGGGGAGAGGAGATGGAGGGGGGGAGAGGAGAGAGGGAGGGGGGGAGAGGAGAGAGGGAGAGGGGAGAGGAGAGGGGGGGAGAGGAGAGGGGGAGGAGGGGGGGGGAGGATGGGGGGGGAGGGGGGGAGAGAGGAGGGGAGAGCGAGAGAAAGGGAGAGAGACAGGGGGGGAGAGAGAGAAAGAGAGAGGGATAGGGAGAGAGAGAGAGAGAATGCTTTTTTACTCAACCCAAACCCCCCAAACCACCATTTGCAGGCAGTGCTTTTCTCCTCAAACTAACCATAACCATATTTTCATTTTCAAACCAAATTAAGGGTACTTACTCACAGCTGTGTAGACATTTGTTCAGTCATTCAGAGCTCAGACCTCCATGTTGTAGAGACTGATTGGGGCACACCACTTCCTGGGTTTATAGTCCCTCCCCCACCCACCAGCAGGAGCAGCAGAGAGAATGGGGAATTTTGTAAAAGCATTAATATCTCTGTCATTTTTCATCGACCGGAAAAATCCTCGGCACACATATGGCGGAGGGGGGCTCTGAGCAAGGTGGCTAAAAATGACGGCCGTAGGTGGCGGTGTTCTCTCGGAAATCGCAGCACAGAAGGCCAAAACCGGTCAAGAACAGACTTTTAGTAATATATATAATAAGATAGATATAGGATTACCTACAACTTTGGTGTCATGAATGTGATAAAAAAACACTGCAGCCAAAAAATGAATATGCTTAATTTATGACTAAAAAATGTCCCAACAAATTTAATGTAGCCAGTCTGACCCCTGCTACTACAACCCAGTGCCACTGCCAGGACAATGAGCCATGCGGCCAAGATAAGACAATGCTTTAATCAGCTTTTAACCTGATGGATGCAAGATGGTGCCAGGATTGTGGCAAATCTGTGTACTACCTCAACGTACAATTCCACTATTCCTCATCTTGAGAGCCAATGCAGCGGTGATGGAGAAACTGGGAGATGAGAAGAAATGTTGTCCAGGTAACCGGGGGGGGGGGGGGGGGGGGTTAAGTAGATGTCAGTGGATACTTTTCTACTTGAGATTGAGAGGAGTGATCCAGAAAAGGGAGGGATGTGTCTGAAATACACCAAGCAAATTTGAGAGTGGGGTGAAAGATGGTAGCAGTTATAAAACTGATGAGTTCTACACTATTGCAGCCTTTATATATTTGTTTAAAACAAGCCTTAAGATGAAGAAAATAAACACTATTCTTCTCTAAACCCTTGTGGTTTAGCTGTGCACAAAAGGCACAAATCCACGGAGGAGTAATAACCTTAGTTCCACCTAACCAAATCTGATTCACTCCCAAAGGCTCTGGAAATGTTGATGATCAAATAATTGCTGGAGTGAAACCCATTCATCAGCTTTTCAGAATGCTGATAACCTGGGACTTTTTTCTGCAAATCCCCTAGCGTGATAATGATCAAAAACATCAAACTGAATAATCTACTTTTAAGAGGGCAAAAACTAATTAGCTGACCCAAGAGTGAAAAAGGAACCATTTCATTTCATTATCTAGATAAAATGGTATAATCAGAATTGAGGGAGGGACTGATGTATCAATCATGCTTTCACAGGGGGGATGTTGTGTTATACAGTAAGGGATAACTTTAGTAAATTGGAAAGAATCCGAACAGAGGATTAATTCTCTGCCTGGCAGACTTCCTTTGAGTAATCATCTTCCTTTGAGTAATCATCGGAATGAGTTGTTTGAAATCATCTAGAGTTAAACTGGACTGTACTTGTGAGTAATATGTAAAGTTAAAGGGCACCTTAAAAGACAATGGGGACAAGAGTGATGACCCACACATTTGAGAATGAGTTCTTTCGAGTGTTCACTAGACTCAGATTCAGTTAGAAACTTGAACATGTGCACTGAAGTTACAGTTAAGAATAAATCTGTTGTTAGAACACATAGGTCATATCAATAAATATATTTGCAGTATTTTATATAATCCCATTTTAAGATCATCAAACATTGGAGAAGAATTGGTCAATTCGGCCCATCAAGTATGCTTTGCCTTTCGATCATGGCTGATTTATTTTTGCTTCTTCACCACATTCTCCTGCCTTCTCCCCGCAACCTTTGACACCCTAAAGGGCCTGTCCCACTTACATAATTTTTTCAGTGACCTGCCAGCACCCGTCATAGTCGCAGCAGGTCGCCGGAAATGTTCAAAATGTTGAAAATCCAGCGGCGATCAGAAAAAGGTACGACTCTTTGGGCCACTACTCATGACCATACAGGCGTCACCCCTCGACATGTGTCAATAAGGTCATCCCTCATTCTTCTACACCCCAGAGCGTACAAGTCCAAACTACCTGGCCTCTCTCGATAGGGCAATCATCTCATCCCAGAAGTTAGCCTCATGGATCTCTTTTGGACTGCCTCCAATACCACTTTATGTTTTATTTTAGGTAAGGAATTAAGACTGGGCACAGCATTCCAGATGTAACGTCACAAATATCCTGCACAATTGTACCAAAACCTCCCTTATCTTAAACTCCAACACATGTTCAATAAAAGCTGATGCCTTCTTAACTACATGTATGTGCCTGCTGCCTTTTTGAGATTCATGCACGGGGACATCTGGATCCCTCTGGACCTCAGCCATTTGCAGTCTTTCTCCATGACATTGCATTCCCCACATTAAACTCCAGAGTTTTGCAGTAGACTGAGAGGGGTAGAAACTCTTATGCAGGTCCTCCTCCAGGTTATAGAAACATAGAGACATAGAAACATAGAAAAATAAGGGCTGGAGTAGGCCATTCGTTCCTTCGAGCCAGTACCGCCATTCAATATGTTCATGGCTGATGATCAAAAATCAGTACCCCGTTCCTGCTTTTTCCCATATCCTTTGACTCCTTTTTTTTCTGGTGGAGGTTAAAGAGGGACACGTTATGAATGCCCACCTTATGTACAGCCCATTTATGTGAAAGAACATTTAGAAGATCAGCGGCAAGAATTTTGCCATGTGGAAACTTTGGCCATGACAATACTGTTGCATCTTGCAGAGAAATCAAATTGGTTGAGATAAACACCTGGATTAACTACATGTTGCCTTTAGTTGGCCTATGTTTATATTTGAATATATTGCCCAATTGGCTGCATTCCAAACTTAAACTGTTCAGGTTAGGGACAGTTTTAGGAACGCAAAACTTTTATAACCTGGTGAGGACCTCTGCTAAGTAAAAAAACCTAAAAACATTTAAGACCCCTGAGATTGTTCGCATACAGGTGGGGAATATAGTGTTGAAACATTAGGAAAAATATAATGAGAACAAAGGAAACAAAATTAGGAATAGGGCGTTTGACTCCTCATGTCCTCTCTGCTCCAATAAGACCTTGGCTGATCATTTACCTTGGTACCACATTCCTGTATTAATTCCATAGCTCTTGAATTGATTAATATCTAAAATTCTATCAATATTTGTCTTCAGTACACTCAATGATAAAACCTCTACAGTGACTTGGGCAAAGAACTGCAAATGTTAACTATTTTCTGCATGGAGAGATTTATTCACGGGTGTCAGAGGTTATGGGGAGAAGGCATGAGAATGGGGTTAGGAGGGAGAGATAGATCAGCCATGATCAGCCACAATGGTGTAAACTTGATGGGTCAAATGGCCTAATTCTACTATTACTTATGATCTTATGATCTTCTCATCTTCACCCTCATCAGATTTATTTGAGTGTGACCTGATTCAAGACACTCCAGCCAGAGAAATTATCTATCTTGTCAACTCTTCAAGAATGTGTATGGTTCATTTGTATTACCTTTCAATGTTCAAAACTCTTTAAAGTGCAAGAGTGATCGGCTGAATCTCTCTGCATATGACAAGACTGCTAATCGTGGAAAATGTTGCCACTTGCAAGGAGATTGCGTACGTAGCAACCTTTCAATCTAATTTCAATTGATAGAAATATGCTCTACACACATTGAATATGTAATTGAATGTGTAAAGTACGACAGGTAATGATCCCCACAAATGCTTAAATCATGAGCATATATTCCCATTCCAATTTTCAATTGGTAAGAATTCCATGGGACTTGCATACAAACCTCAAAACTACTGCAGGAATCTTTTTATATTCTTTCTTCATTCAGCTTTGAGATGTATGTCTGTGGCCAATGCAAGTAGATAAATGCATTTAATCTTAAGTACCAAACTTGTTCACTTATTCTTGCACGACAAAGTAAGCAGCCGACCAGCTATCACAGCACACTAACCCAGACTACTGGTTTTACTTTAGTTTTAGTTTAGAGATACAGCGCGGAAACAGGCCCTTTGGCCCACCGAGTCCGCGCCGACCAGTGATCACCGCACACTAACCCTATCCTACACACACTAGGGGCAATTCACAATTATACCAAGCCAATTAACCAACAAACCTGTACATCTTTGTAGTGGTGGTCAAGGGCCCACAATGTCAATGGTTCTGTGCTGGTGCCTGCCGGGGAAGTGGTAGCTGTGATGTATTTGTAATGTATTATCATTGAATGTATCAGAATGGAATTTGTGATGTATATGTAATGTACCCCGTAATAATGTAGATAGATAGATATAATTTATTGTCACACAACCAGGGTTGGTGGAAATTTGGGTTGTCAGCAGCAGTACAATAATAAAGAACACACAATAAAACTGTAACACAAACATCCACCACAGCATTCATCACTGTGGTGGAAGGCACAAACATTTGGCCAGTCCTCCTCCATTTCCCCCCCGTGTACAGGACCAGAGTCCAGTCAGTCCAGGATCGGCTCTTCCTCACCGGAAACCGCGGCTTTAGATTGTTGTAGGCCGCAGGCCGGCGGTCGAGATTTAAAGTCCCCGCCGCAGCCAGAAGCACCGTAGACTGCAGGGCCGGCGGTCGAAGCTCCCCTCCAGGGGTGATGGTAAGTCCATGCCGCACCCGCGGTAGAAGTTGGCCGCGGGCCGGCAGTGATGGCTTCTTCTTCCCCCGGGTCCCCCACGAGGGGCGCCGCACCAGCTGGAGCTCTGCAGACACTTCAGGCTGCGACTTCAGGCTGCCGCTGCCCCGGGCCAGCAAAACGGAGCGCTCCCCTCCAGCGAGCCCCAGCGAGGGTCGCCCGCTCCACGCCGAGAGTCCACGCTGCGCCCGCCGCTGAAGCCCCGGGCGCGTCTCCGGGAAAGGCCGCGTCGATCCTTGATGTTAGGCCACGGGGGAGGCGACCTGGAAAAAGTCGCCTCTCCATGGAGGAGGCGACCGAAGCGGTTTCCCCCTCACCCCCCCACACCACCCCCCACACAAAACACACAAAGAAACACAAAATACACACTTTAAACATACTAAAAAATAAAAATAAAAAGCTGGAAAAACTGACGCACTGCTGACATGGCTGCACACAGAGGAGCGCCCCCTACAGTAATATGTAATGTGGGAAAGAAGCAGAAAAAGAAAAAGAAAACTCACCCAGCAGGTCTAAAAGTCCCGTTCGGAGGGCCGGGAGATGAAGAGAAAGTAGCCTTCCGTGATGGCCAGAGGAATCGACGGCTTCTCCCAGAGGGAGTAATGGCCACCACCATGTTCGGCTCAAGCAGCCGTTTTAAACTATATCACAAATCGAACCATAACTTGTAGTTCTAATTGATCGGTTGGTAGTGTAATACATGTTGTAATAAAACAAAACTACGTTTGAACCCTGGTTTGCCAGCACCCTGTGCTACATTTTGGTCTGTAATATATAATCTGAATTCCATAGAGAAGAAACGCTGCAATTTATTTCCCCCCTTGTGCTGTACAGTTTGATGAAGTTTTTTACAAGCATCCTTATGCAGAAAAATAAGTAAAGCATGTAGTGTTGAATGGGCATGTTTTCATACATTTGAGGGCATATTATTAATGCAGAATTGTATTTTCTTATCTTGGAGAAGTCAGTGAAGTTGACTAGGGCTGGGAAAAAGAAATGACAGTGAATGTACAGACTTTTACTTTCATATCTGGGGTGACTATATTCCTAGTCAATATTTCATCTGTACAAAAGATTGCCGCAGTTTCTTGTTTTTTTTTCTCTCAGCGAAGCCAAACTTAGTTTTGTGTCTGTTTTTTATCATTCAATAAATTCTTTTTTATATACAAAAGAAATTGAAAGAACAAAAATAGTTTGTATTGACTGTTTAGTATTGACTAAGTTTTTTTGTTTGAAGGGGGAGTCCGCCTCCTAGATGGAGCAAGTCTACGAGACCAGGCGGAGAGTAAGTTCAGGATAGAGACGTCTAGCCCAGGATAGAGACCTGTGGCCCAGGATAGAGCCCTATAGCTGTGAATGGACGCCTGTGTAGCTGTGGACCCCAGTGTAGCTGTGGATAGACCCCTGTGTAGCCATGGATAGACCACCTGTAGCCAGACGCCCAGAGGTGAGAAACCTGGTCAGAGGACCCCGTCTCCCAGAAGCCAGAAATGGTCTCCCAGAAGGGGCATGTCCCCAGAAGACACGATGCACTGAGATGCAGCGAGAGGCAGGAGCCACTCCCAGTTGCAGCAAAAGGCAACGAGACAGGCCCTTTGTTAGAGTTTCTAGAGTTTGAGGTTAGTGAAAAACAGCCGCACTCTTAATTGAGTCTAGTGTAAACCCTTATGTGGATATTAGGGGGTGATATAATTAAAGTGAAGGGGGAGGTGCGATGTAATTAAAGTGAAGGGGGAGATGTGATGTATTTGTAATGTACTATCATTGTAAGTATCAATTTGTGATGTACATGTAATGTACATATGTAATGTAAATGCCAGTGCCCCTTGATGACAAAAGCAGAAGCTGGCAAATGTACCTGTGCCTCGTGACTGAGGTCAAGTGACCTTCTGGAAGTTTCAGTCATAGCAGATTAAACGTATTTTACATGAAGGCGGACGTGTATTCATTGTGCTAGTCACAACAGGGCCTGACGGAGAACATTACAGTAGCGATCTGCAGTTTTGATTGTCCCAGTTGGGGGCAGCCAGGGAGGTAGTTAGATTTGGTGGCTTCAGCACCCTGCTTGATCTAGCAGCGATGGCATCAGGGTTCAATATTTGGGACAGTTGGCCATGCGGCACATTGTGGCAGCGGGGCCTCTAGCCTAGGTTTAGTGATGAGCGTGGTTGAGTTTTGCTGGTGGGGTTTTGGATCTAACGGTGTCAAGGAATCCAGCTTTCTCCCCGGCCACCCCCAGGCAGGTGGTCAACTGACACAGACTGTCCTCACCTCTCCCGGCTGCCGGCAGGCTGGAGACGCTGACTTTGCCGATCTTTACCTCCTCCTTGGACACCTGCAGTGTGTGCATTCCCTCCACAGATGCTGCCTGACCTGCTGAGTACCTCTAATCTTTGGTTTTTGACTCCAGCATCTACAGTTTCCTGTGTCTCTAATTTGGATATTTCTTCTGTCAAATATCTATGCAACAACAATTAATATGTTGTCTGAGTTTAGGTTATTTGTTCAGAAATCTATATATTTTTTTGTTAATCCAATATGTTTGATGTTTGCTGTTTAATGTCAGGCACAGTAGACATTAATGAGGAGGTCGCACTTTAGGTGAAATTCCTATGCAGACATGCAAGCATGAAAGTAAGGGCCTGTCCCACTTAAGTGTCCATGGCACGCAAATTATGCGACCTCGTGGTCGCGTTGAGCCGCGATTGTCCCGCGAAGGTTGGACGTGATTTCATGCATACGCAAAGCCGTCTGTAGCGCGTGACGTCATTTGAAGATGGACACAAAATGCAGGAGTAACTCAGCAGGACCGGCAGCATCTCTGGAGAGAAGCAATGGGTGATGTTTCGTGTCGAGACTCTTCTTCAGTCTGAAAAGAAGGGTCTTGACCCGAAACGCCACCCATTGCTTCTCTCCAGAGATGCTGCCGGTCCCGCTGAGTTACTCCTGTCTATCATCAATTTTCTTGACCTCGCTCTGGGACTAGAAGTGGGGGCGGATCCGGACTGCAACGGCCGTGAGCCCCAGGCCGAGTTCGGCGATCCTTTGCCTGCTTCTGCTGCTGTTGAAGGTGAGACGTTGCGTCGCGCCAGGGTCTTGGGCCTGTCCCACTTTGGCCATCAGTTCCGCGACAGGCCATTCACTACAAATATTTCAGAGGCCCGCGCGATGTCGCGCACAACTACATATCCGTCCGCGCTTCTCAGTGGGACCGGACCTGCGCAGCCACACGATGCCCGTGCGCCTCAACGCAACCACGAGGTCGTGTAATTTGCGTGCCAAGGATACGTAAGTGGGACAGGCCCTTAAGCATGCAGGTACAGCAGGCATTGAAGAAAACAAATGGCATGTAGGACTCCATAACGAGAGGATTTGAGTATAGGAGCAAGGAGGTCCTACTGCAGTTGTCCAGGGCCCTGATGAGCCAACATTGTCTGCAGTTTTGGTCTCCTAATTTGGGGAAGGACATTCTTGCTATTGAGGGAGTGCAGCATAGGTTCACCAGGTTAATTCCCGGGATGGCAGGATTGACATATGATGAATGAATGGATCGACTGGGCATATATCCACTGGAATTTAGAATTTAGATTTTATAGAAACATATACAATTCTTAAGGGATTGGACATGCTAGATGCAGGAAAATTTTTCCCAATGTTGAGCGAGTCCAGAACCAGTGGTCACAGTTTAACAATAAGGGGTAGGCCAGTGAGGATTGAGATGAGGAAACTCTTTTTCACCAGAAAGTTGTGAAGTTCCCTACCACAGAAGGCAGTGGAGGCCAATTCACTGGATGATAACTCAAGAGTGAGTTAGATATAGCTCTTACGGCTAATTGAGTCAAGAGGAGAAAGCAGGAATGGGGTATTGATTTTGGATGATCAGCCATGATCATATTAAATGGCGGGGCTGGCTTAAAGGGCTGAATGGCCTACTCCTGCACCTAATTTCCATGTTTCTATGTACAATGTTAAAAAAGCATACTAATCCCCATAGCTATATAATTACTAAGTTTTCCTCAGAATTATAAGCAAATATAAAATATATATAAAACATGACTGCTATGAACCAGAACAATCAGATAATATTCATACTTCCAAAATCACTTTTGCATTAGAAAATATCCTTTGATATAGTTAAGAGAAGAAATCTAGTGCAGTTTGATCACAAAAACACAGTCAATGATCTTGCATTGACAAGTAAATTATGAGGAAAGTATTAATGATAGAAATTGCTCAAAATCAAGTTCAGTTTCTGAGTATTTTTTAGTTCTTGAATGCTTTGTAAATTCACGTACAGGAAGAGGATTTGTTTATTAAGACCAACATTCAAACCAGTGGAAAACATTGTGACTTCCCAGCCATATTTTAAAATATAAAATATCAAAGAAAGGCAATTTTGTCTTGAAACACCATGGGTATTTTTTTTTATGCGTTTCTCTGGTTGTTTAAAAACAGTGCAAATTGCATAAAAATGCAGGCCAAGGTGTTGAACATTCAGCTTCACTTAGATTCTATTTTTCTTATATTGATAATCAGAGCAGGTGTGATTGAGGCTTGATAGATTGTTACTAATGCTTCTGGAAACCTTCACAAGCAAGCCTGTATTCATTGATTAATTATGCTGGTTCTAGAAGTGTTGGCAGTTATTTAAATCCATGATCACCTGATAGCAATCTCAGTGAGATTTAACTTCAATTCATTCAGTGTTTCAGTTTTTTCATTGTCAGTAATGCTGCTAAAAATTAAGGTTTTTTTTTATTTTTCTAATTCTACATAGCAGTTAATGATACCTTCTGAACCTTCTGAATTTTGTAGTCGGCAGGGCAGTATTCTGTATATCGCCAACTTGGACAATTTAACATTTTATCAAGCCAATTAACCTACAAACCTGAACCTGTACGTCTTTGGAGTGTGGGAGGAAACCGAAGTTCTCGGAGAAAACCCATGCGGGGAGAACGTACAAACTCCATACAGACAGCACTCGTAGTCGGGATTGAACCGAGTCTCTGGCGCTGCATTTTGCTCTAAGGCAGCAACTCTACCACGGTGCCACCGTGACTGCCGTAATAGTAGGTTAATTATCATTGTGAATTACCTCTAGTGTGAGAGTGAGTGGTAGAATTTGGGAGTGAGTTAATGAGAATGTGGGAAGAAACAAAAGGGAATTAATGTTGAATTAGTGCTTTGTCCTTGGTGTAACTTTGATGGGGTGTGGATATTTATTACAATGCTGTATTATTTTAGGTTTTTGACGTCTTTTAACTCATTAGTTTGGATTAATCTACATATACTTTTGAGGGTTAATCAGGCAAAATAGGTTTTTGCCCTGAATAGATTATTATTGATCACTGGATGGAAATTTGTGATAATCATGAGAATGTCCAGGGCACTTCCACATGTGATTTTTATTATGCTTTGCAAATTTCTGACGATAGTTAAATGCATCATGATATTATTGAATGCATTGTGACAATTTTAGCCCTTACGAACATAAATTAGTTCATTGTTCTACATGGCTACTGTTGGGCAAATTGTAGAAGTAGAAATGTGTCCTGTTCATTTGCTTGTTTGTCCACTATAAATGCACACTCTGCGAGCAACAGATCAGATTGGACAGGTTTAGAAAAAGCTGGAGGCTTCATTGGCAGTTTCTATAGTTTACAAGAGGATTTTGAATCTGTTAAGGAGTGATCCACTATTCAGCTATTAAGATATTGATTCTCTGGGTGCCCCTGTGGTCACTAATAACATTCCCCAACAGAAGGGATCCTTTATGGCCTTCGTTGGTAAGTCAACAGTTTGGAGATCAATAGGTTAGAAGCAAAAAACATGTATGGCAGCAAGCTGGTTACTGCAGCAACCTTTAAACGATGAGCTCCACCTGGCACACTCCAATGAAAAATGTAATCTCAGACTTGGGTTTTCCAAGAATTACATCGAGATAAGTGCTTCCTGTAATTACCTAACCTGCAGGTGGGATAGATTTAATAGGAACCCAAAGGGTAACTATTTCATGCAAAGGATGGTGGGTGTAGGGAACGAGTTACTAGGGGACGTAGTTGAGGCTGGTACTATCGCAATGTTTAAGAAGCACTCGGGTACATGGGTAGGACAGGTTTAGAGAGATATGGGCCAAATGCAGGCAGGTGGGATTAGTGTAGATGGCACATGTTGGCTGTTGTGAGCAAGTTAAGTCAGAGAGCCTGGTTCCACACTGTAAGACTGATTCTTTGACCACTTCAACCACATTTTCATTCTATTTGGAAGTCAAGATCACCTCGCTCTTAATAGGAGTTTTCCAAACAGCTGCAACACAGTACAGTCAGGAACAAGCTCTTTGGCTCACATTGTCCAGCCAAACATATTGCCAAGGTAAACTAATATCCCTTGCCTACACATGATTAATATCCTCCGTTCCTTACAAATCCTCGTGCCTATCTAAAAGCTGGTTCAATGCCACAATTGTATTTGCCTCCACTGCCGTAATCCAAGCAACTACCACCTTATGTATATAAATACTCTACTGCATATCAGCTTTAAACTTTGCCCCTATCTCCAAAAACCTATGCCCTCTAGTCTTTGATATTTTCCCCCTGGGAAAAGTTTCTAACACATCCCCCTACTTATACAGATATGTTATCTTCCAATTTACTGCTTATCAGCATTAGAGATCACTGGCACTAAATGCTTTTTTTAAGATTTTTTTTTGTTGGTAGAATTAGGTGATATTGGGCACTGGGATTTGCTTACATTTTCCAATGTATCTTTCCCCTCTCACTCAACCTGTGCCCTCGAGGTGTTGATTTCCTCTGCCCTGGGAAAAAGACTGTGCATTCACCATATATATATTCTCCTTATGATCAATCAATCAATCAGTTTTTATTCATCACATACATAAAGTGCAGTGAAATGAACTTGTCAGCAGCGGTACAATCAAAAAAGAACACACAATACACAAAATTAAACACAAACATCCACCACATCATTCTTCACTGTGGTGGAAGGCACAAAGTAAGTCAGACCTCCTCCATTGTTTCCCCCTTGGTCAGGGCCATAAACCTCCACAGTCGCCGCTGCGGGCGGCCGGATGTATCGCCCCTTTCGTCGGGATGGTAAGTCCTGAATTGGCACTTCCCTACTCCGACCGCGGCTTCAGGATGTTGTAGGCCGGCGGTCGGAGCTCTTCTCCGGGGATCCCCGGCGAGGGATCCCACTCCGGATATTAAGTCCACGCTGTGCCCGTGACTAGAAGCTCCGCAGACCGTGGCTTCAGGATGTAATCGGCCATGGGCCGGCGATCGGAGTTCTTCTCTGGCGATCCCTAACGAGGGGTCCCAGGTTTCGGACGCCACGCCCGCGGCTAGAAGCTCCGCAGACCGCGGCTTCAGGATGTTAAAAGCTGCGGGCCAGCGATCAGAGCACTCCCTTCTGGCGACCCCAATCCATGGTGTTAGGCCGCGAGGGAGGCGGCATGTAAAATGTTGCCTCTCTGTGGAGGAGGCAACCAAAAGCGGTTCTCTCCCCCCTTACACCCCCTCACCACCCTCCACACAAGACACACAAAGAGATATTAAAGCACACATTTGGACACATTAAAAAAAATGAAAAAAGTAGAAATGACGAAATGGCAGGGCAGCTGACTTGCAGCACCCCCACAGACCAGTGGGGGTGTTATACACTTCTACAAGATGGTCTCTGTCTCCTGTTTGTGAAACTAGATAAGTTAATTTCTATCCCAAGAGGATTACTGATTAATGCTGACTTACTATCAAAAAATAAAAGCTAATGATTATTTCCAAAAGAGATGCAATTAGAGCCTAAATGGGAAAACTCTCTTGGTTTTTGGTTGTTCATCGAACCACCCAAATGTCTACTCCAACTTTATAGTCAGCTATTGCTCTTTGCTGATATCAAGCACTGTTGACAGTCGAAATACAAACACGGCCAAGGAACTAAAGTTAACGAATGTTTTCCAAGTTACCAGGGAGTACAAATAACTTGGAGTGCACCTGGACAATAAAATGGACTGGTCTAGGAACGCTGAGGCCCTGTACAAGAAGGGACAGGTTGGCTGTACTTTTTGAGAAGGCTCTGCTCCTTCAACATCTGCAGTAATATGCTGCAGATGTTCTACCAATCGATGGTAGCCAGTGCCATCTTCTTTGCTGCCTTTGCTGCAGGGCGAAGGCTGCAGACACCAATAGGATCAACCAACTCATCATGGAGACTAACCTCATCCTGGGAGCAGAGTTGGATTCATGGATGGTGGTCTTGGAGGGCAGGATGCTTCTCAAACTGGGGAGCATCTTGGATAATACAGCACACCCCTACCATGAACACTGGTCAACCCGAGGAGTACCTTCAGCAACAGAGAGGTTCCACCAAGATGTAGGACAAAACGTCACGGGGATCCTTCTTTGCTGTGACTATCAAACTGTATGACTCCTCCCCTTCTGCCATGGCTCCCCTACCCAATCTTTGCACATCCCTAATCCTTTCCACTCGTCACTTTAATTTAATGTTTCATGTATTTTGTATTTTTATGATTGTTGGCAGATCAATTTCCCTCCTGGGATAAATAAAGTTCTATCATATAGTATCGGTAACAGGGCCTCCATCTGCCTCAGCCTGAGATGTACTTGCCATTTGATGTATCCTCGTGTAGAATGCAATTTGAATTAAAACTGGTGTTCCTCAATGCAAGGTAAATATAGTGATGTTTATAATGGAGACAATTATGTAACAGGTCGTGATGTATGCTTTCTATTTTGGCTCAGCTATCGAATCCACCATTTTATGCATCAACAACAGATATCTTTTGGAACTGCAGTCCAGAAATTCAATTTTCAGTGCTTATTTTATTTCAAATATATCCACAGGATATATCCACAGGATATATTTCAGATATTGACTACAGCTTTTGATCACCCTTCCTTTGGAAAAAAAAAACAGTTGGATACGGGGACGGGGGTTGAAGCAGAAGGTTGAAATTGCATCTGATAAATTCAAGAGCCAAAGCAATTATGTTGTGAATTTAGCAATGTTCTTACTTTATTACCTTAATACCATCGTCTTTTCTTTGAGCTAAATCAAAAATATGCAACATCAACTTAGTTAATCATGCCTTTTATTTCATTTCCAATGGTATGAGCATCAATCAACAGTACATTTTTCAATTTTGGGTAACCCTCGCCACGATTGTGTTTAGAAGATTTGCAATGATAAATATAATGTTATGCGTTATAATGTCACAGAGGAAGGTCATACATTGTGGGAGAAAACTAAAGCAGATGAAGAAAACCTATGCACGTATAGTGAAAACATGCAAACGTCACAAATAGTACCCAAGGTCCGGATCAAATCCTCGGAGCTCTGGACTATTTGTCCAGATAAAAATTGTGTCCTATTGCAGAGCTCATCGCACAACTGGGGTAATGAAATCATATAACAATTACAGCACGGAAACAGGCCAACTAGGCCCTTCTAGTCTGTGCCGAACACTTATTCTCCCCTAGTCCCATCTACCTGCACTCAGACCATAACCCTCCATTCCTTTCCCGTCCATATGCCTATCCAATTTATTTTTAAATGATAAAATCGAACCTGCCTCCACCACTTCCACTGGAAGCTCATTCCACACAGCTACCACTCTCTGAGTAAAGAAGTTCCCCCTCATGTTACCCCTAAACCTCTGTCCCTGTCCCAGAGCTATAGCGGCTCTGAACCGGCCCTGCTGAGTGCCCCCCCCATCCCCCCTGGACTGTCTCCCTCGGATGGTCACATCACACAGCTTATTTATTTATTTTACTCTTCTTTTACATCGGTTGGAAGCTGCATACTAAATCTCATTGCATTGACGTGCAATGACAATAAAATATATTATTATTATTATTAATTCTCAAATAATCCGGCATCTTTGTCCTTGGCGTTTCTGCTGAGTTATGGGGCAAAATTACTTTTTTTTAACATTCTCTTTTGTTGCACAGAATGAGAATGGTCTCTTCAGTCCACTTTATTTGCTTCAGGTTTTTTGTTGTGTACAAAAATGCAGTGAAATGCTTGTTCTGCATGCTAACCATCAAATCATACCATACATGAGTATAATAGATTCTCTTCTGGGATAGCATGCATTTATCCAAAACCATCTAGCAACATCCAAGTCTCTGAAATGTCTGATCTTTGCCTGAGGAGACGTACGTCTGAAGAAGTGTCCCGACCCAAACTGTCACCCATTCCTTCTCTCCAGATATGCTGCTTGTCCCGCTGAGTTACTCCAGCATTTTGTGTCTATCTTTGATTCAAACCAGCATCTGCAGTTCCTTTCTACACCTGTTTCCTATATATCTTGTGTTAAGGCTTGGTGTTCTGGCAGCACTGTATCAATGAAGTAGGGGTCGGCCTGGCCAAGCACGATACCGTTGTTTCCTTCCACCGTGACTCTGTCCATGCAGCTGCTGCAGGCTGAACTTTATTTACCACCTCACTTGGCTGCTGTGGGGCCACCCACGGCCACTTCCGCCAACACCTTGACCTGCAACCATGCTGATTTTGCCTCAAGCAGCTGCTCCTATTTTCTGTACACTGTACGCAGCCATTCGAAGAGCAGGCGGAGGTGTTTAACGTGTTCAGCCTGCGAGCTGCTGGCCACCAGAATATCATCGAGATGAATATGAACGGCAAACCCCGCCCGACCTGATCCACTAACCTTTGGAACGCTTGAGCGGCGTTCTTCAGGCCAAAAGGCATTCTAAGCCATTCAAAAAGGCCGAAAGGGGTGATGGTGCCCGTCTGAGTGACGTCGTCAGGATGGACTGGAGTCTGATTATACCCGAGAACGAGATTGACCTTCGAGAAGAATGCGGCACCCTCCAAATGAGCCGAGAAATCTTGGACGTTAGGGAATGGGTACCGCTCTGCTGTGGTTACCGCGTTTAAGCGCCTGTAATCACCGCAAGGTCTCCAACCCCCGGACGCTTTGGGCACCATGTGCAGAGGGGAAGCCCAAAGGTTATCCGACCGCCGGACAATCCCCATGTCTTCCATAAGCTGGAACTCGTCTCGTGCGATGCGCAGTTTATCAGGCGGGAGGCAGTGGACCGGTGGGCCCTCAGTGGGAATGTGGTGGACCACGCCATGACGGGGCATGGCCCCGTCGAACCGGGGCATGAGCAACCCTGGGAATTCAGTGAGAAGGGCTGCGAAAGGTTGCTGGATCTCAGCTACCTCATCTAGTTGCTGTTGGGGCGTGAACGGGTTGCGCGGCTTGGCAGGGCACAGGTCCAACACAGGAACCATTCGCCCGCCTCGCACATCGACTAGCAGGAAGAACGCGCGCAAGAAATCGGTCCCCAATATCGGTTGGGCGATGTCAGCAACGGTGAACTTCCACCTATACGGGTGGGAGTCGAAATTTAAGTCCAGGGTCCGCGTACCGTAAGTGCGAATGTCGCTCCCATTAACGGCCGAGAGGATGGGTCCTACCTTACCGACACGGGTATCTCGGGTGGTCGGTGGCAGGATGCTGGTGATGGCACCAGAGTCGTCCAGGAAACGGTGGCCGGAGTGGCTATTACGGACGTAGAGGCATTCGTTTGGGCCGATCGCTTTCGCCTCTATGGGCGATCAGCCGAGGCATTTCCCTGAAACAAACAGGCGCTTCGGCATCTTTGGCTTCCACACCGTAACAGAGATGGTAGTAGCACCAACATCGTCGGCTGTACACCTCAGGCAGCGGCGATGCTTCTTCGGCGCTGGGCGGATCCTGACCTTCCTCCAAATGTTGTCTTGGTTGCACCCGCGCCGTGGCAGTGGGGCGGGTGAAAGAACAAATGTCCCGCCGTCTGTGGGTCCACAACTCGACATCAGCTCTCTCCGCGAGGTGCTGGGGATCACTGAAATCGGCCCCGGCGAGAATCAAACGGACCTCGTCTGGCATCTGCTCCAAGAACGTCTGTTTGAAAAGCAGACACGGGTGGCGCCCGTCCATCAGGGCCAGCATCTTCGCCATGATGGTGGATGGCCGCCAGTCGCCGACACTGTCCATGTGCAGGATCTTCACCGCCCTGTCTCTATGGCTGAGACTGAAGGTACGTAACAGCAGGGCCTTCAAACCTTCGTATTTTGCGATCTTAGGTGGGTCTCTAATGTACGGCAACAGCCTCGAGGCACGGTCCTGTGGCAGAGCTCCTTCCACATGGAAGTACATTGTGTCATCTGCAATTATTCGATGCAGATGGAACTGTGCCTCAACATGGGCGAACCACACCTGAGCTTGAAACTCGGTGAGCCCTTCATTTCACAGTTCTGCACCTCTTGCCTGATAGGAGATGGGATGTGACTTTGATTATGCTGGTGGCCTTGCCAAGGCAGCGTGAAGTGCAGATATCTGGTCAAGAGAAGATAGGTTGGTTGTGTGATACGCCCGCAATTCTCTGTATTTTCTTGCAGTCTTGGATGGACCTGTTCCCAAACCACGCTGAGATGCATCACGATAAAATGCATCAAACTTCTCATTTTGTATAATATACACGGTGCATGAAGAATTATTATAAAACTCTAACCACCCTGATCCCACACCCACCAGTGTATCCTCCAAACTATTTAAATGTTGGTGTTTCTCATTTCAGTCGAAACAGCACTGGAATGAAAAACAGCCTTTTTAATGGATGTGGTCTTGGTTCATTGACTTAGACAATTACTCTTTGGTAATTTGCCTACTATATCTCTCGGTTTTAAAGGATGGGTAGAATATTTTGTTCAAACCATTGTTGTTTCCTACATTTATGACTGAGAAATACCCACTGCAATAAGCATTCAAGCAGTCCCTGTCCCTCATGCATTGTAGCTGAAGTAATATAGTCCATGTATACAAAACAATTTGTAGGTTTTATCCAGGTCACACTAAGATGTTAGAGCAACACAGTGAGCAACACAGTGAGCAGCTGGGAGTTTCAATACTGTATATCACATCAGTCAATCAAAGTGTAATAGAAGTCTGTACTGAAATGAAGCATTTTCCTTTTCCATGGAACATTCTGATATCAAGCACAAAATAGATGTTATAATGCTGCAAAAAAAAAGTGTTTTACAATCATACACTATTCAACCATTTTCAACTTGCTTGTTTTAACTTGTTACTTGTTGTGACAGTGGCTGTCTGCTGTAATCTTCACTTGATAAAAATAGTACATGAAAATGTCATTTTTCATGATGCACACTGCTGATAGTTATGGAACAAGAGTAGTTCCATGTATGCAAAAGCTGATTTTGTTTAGTGCCGATGTTTTTATTTCAAACCACCAGTTTTCAGGTGCAGTTAACTTTGGTCCATTCCAAAAGTGCTTCCAAATTCTCGCATATCTTGACATGGTTGATGCAAGGATACTGTTTCCCTTAGTTTTGATGTCCAGGGGCAGGGATCACAGTTTCAAATTAAGGCCTACTCCTGCACCTATTTTCTATGTTTCTATGTATTTTCTAAGGGGTTACCTGTTCATCGCAAATGAAGAAAACAAAAACATTTTTCCCCCAATCTAGAGAGAAGTAATTCTTTTGAATTCTCATAGCTTGAAGGTGTGCAGTCTCAATCAGTATGTTATAGCAAATAATTGAAGGGTATCTCAATATTAGGAGAACCCAAAACCTATCTGGTTATGGTAAAATTTGCAACATGATCACATCAAATGCCAAAGAAGGCACAAGGGTCAAAATATCCTTCTACTTTTAATCTTTGTTATTATGTTCATAAACACCTTCTGTCTTTGTTTCCAATATATTAGTTATGTGTGTGGTGTCACCTGATGGTCAGACCACTTATTGTCCAAACCTCGTCAGTGGTTACGAGGACTGTCACATGACTGCATGGGTTAAGGGGAGTGTCCTGCTACTTCAGCAGATCTTACCTTGAGATCATCAGTCAACTGATAGCTGAGCTCGAGTCAACAGCAGCAGCAATGACTCTTATGTTAGAGAGTCCCAAATACACATAAACTTATCTTGCTAATAAAGTAACAGTCGATCACGAAGTTTGGACTTGCTACAGTGGTAGTTAAGAGGATTGTGATCAATTTATGTTTAATCTTAATCCAGGAGCAGAAAGTTAGTAAATCAAGTAACCAAATGAGCCAAGTATTATGCATAGATCTTTATAAATAATGCAGTATTTCCAAACCTGCTACACATTATTGTTACAGTCACTGTTCAGTGTTGGTTCAGTGTTGATCCAATATTTGTGAGCTTTACGAACTTGACCTCTATTCCATAAACAATATTTAAAGTTTCATAGAATGATGGATACAATACCTACTAAGAAACTGAATTGTGGTCTTACTGGAGGACAACATGAGTATCGTCACGAAAAGAAATGGAAGAGAAACACTGGGATGAACAAATTGGTATACTGTATTGGGGACTAGTCTTCTGCCACTGTTGGATGTGGCAAATCATGATTATTTCCAGCTTTATCTATTGAGCTAAATTAATCTATTGAGCTAAATTAATCGACAGATGGGAGCAAATTAAAACTATGCACAGCCTCTATTTTCAGACCTATTCAGGTGATTGGTGATGAAACTGAGTTTGAATGGTAAACCTTTGCATGTGAAGCTTTATTTTGCAAGTCTCAAGGGGAGGCCAGGTTTTCTCATTTTAAAATGGTAGCTGTACATTAATCCTTCAACATGCATGCAGATACAAAATGGTGCCAGGTGCAATATTGATTCATCTGAACATATTCTTTGCAATTAACATTTGTGCTTCTGCAAGCACTAGTGGGGACTGATTGACATTCATTTGCGTGGTGAAAACATGGATAAAACTCAATTTATCCATCAAGATCAGCCATTAAGCATTAATTGAAAGGGAAAAAAAATGATATATTTAAGTGAAAAAATCTGTTGGGAAGTGATATTTTACAGTTTGAAGTTTTTGATGTGTTTAGGGAATATTTTACCAGCTGCAGCAATTTTTTAATTAAGGTTGCTGGTCCTTGGGAGAAAATCCAATCTCATGGACTTTTCTTTGCTTCAATTTCAATATACAGATTGAAGCACCGGATCCAAACAATTTCTAAAGTTCAATTAAGCAAAATAAGTGGGTTAAGGTTCTGATGCTGAGAATTTCTGCACCATAATACTACTGTCATGAATTGGGGATGTTCAATTTGTCTTGTCTGGTTGCTAGAATCCTAGTTGAACACTTTGCACCATTGCATTTAGATATTGAATTGTGATTTATAAGTAGATTTTATAAACTCGGAATGCTCAATTAGAGAGGTGTGATAATAGTTTGAGATTGGATGTTGTACAGATGCGGTAATACTAATGTGATAGTATTACAATGGAACATTCATTATCACTGAATATTCCGATGTGGATTATTTTATTCAATTCAATTCAATTCAACTTTATTGTCATTGCACAGATACAAGTATAGGTACAACAAAATGCAGTTTAGCGTCTGGTCATAGTCATAGTGCAAGATAGGAATTAAAAAAAATACAGAACAAGCATACATTAGAGTAAGAAGAGTACTGGTTAACAATGTGGATGGAGAGACCAAAGATATCTAGGCTCACCTCAAAGCCAGCTCAAAGCCACCTGCTCCCTACACATCTTTGGAAAGATGGCGTCGCGTGCACAACGCGAGGCTCTGCGTCTCCATATGATGGATTCTAGAAAGGATTGAGGAATAATATCCTTATCCGTATACTACTGCATAATTATACTGATGGTTTTCTAAGCTGCCAATTTTAAATATTGTTCCACTTTTTTTTAACTTTCCAAGTTGTCAGTGATTCCACAACTGATGTATTTTCAAGGAAAAGTTGGTGGTTTGGGGTTTAGTTCAATGTTTATGATTGTCACACATGCCTGGATACAGTAAGAAGCTCTCTTTTTGCACGTTATCCAAGAAAATCATACTATGAGTATAATCATACACAAGTAAGAGCGTAAACATTGTATTGGAAAATAGTACTTCATCTTCTGGGATAGCAAGCAAGGAGTTGCGACATTCTGATGTCATCTTGCAACTTTCAAGTCTCAAAAATCATGTCTGCTCTTGGCATAAGGAGATGTGTATTTCTTAATTCCTCATTTTGAGGACCAGTATCATGGTAGCACTGGATGTATGATGCAGGAGTCCGCCAGGGCCTGAGCAATGCTGTCAGTTCCTTTCCTTGCCACTCAATGCAGCTTCTATAGGCTGTGCTCAATCTACCCACTCAGCCAGTTCCAGGAAGACCTCCTCCGCTAACACCATGAACTGAGATCACTGCAACTCCGTCCTATCATTGGGCGACCAAAATTGTACACCATACTCCAGAATTGGTCTCACCAATGCCTTGTACAATTTTAACATTACATCCCGACTTCTATACTCAATGCTCTGATTTATAAAGGCTAGCATACCAAAAGCTTTCTTTACCACCCTATCTACATGAGATTCCACCTTCAGGGAACTATGCACAGTTATTCCTAGATCCCTCTGTTCAACTGCATTCCCCAATTCGCTACCATTTACCATGTATGTCCTATTTTGATTTGTCCTGCCAAGATGTAGCACCTCACACTTATCAGCATTAAACTCCATCTGCCATCTTTCAGCCCATTCTTCCAAATGACTTAAATCTCTCTCTGTAGACTTTGGAAATCTACTTCATTATCCACAACACCACCTATCTTAGTATCATCTGCATACTTACTAATCCAATTTACCACACCTTCATCCAGATCATTGATGTACATGATAAACAACAGTGGACCCAACACAGATCCCTGAGGCACCCCACTAGTCACCTGCCTCCAACCTGAAAAAACAGCCATCCACCATTACTCTCTGGCATCTCCCATTCAGCCACTGTTGAATCCATCTTGCTACTCCTGCATTTATACCCAACAATTGAACCTTCTTAACCAACCTTCCATGAGGAACCTTGTCAAAGGCCTTACTAAAGTCCATATAGACAACATCCACTGCTTTACCCTCATCAATTTCCCTAGTAACCTCTTCAGAAAATTCAAGAAGATTTGTCAAACATGACCTTCCAGGCACAAATCCATGTTGACTGTTCCAAATCAGACCCTGTTTATCCAGATGCTTATATATATTATCTCTAATTATCTTTTCCATTAATTTGCCCACCACTGAAGTCAAACTAACAGGTCTATAATTGCTAGGTTTACTCTTAGAACCCTTTTTAAACAATGGAACAACATGCGCAGTACGCCAATCCTCGGGCACTATTCACGTTTCTTATATCTTATTTCTTATATCCCCTTTCCCCATATCCCTTGATTCCAGTAGCCCTCAGTGCTATTTTTAACTCTCTTGAAAATATCCAGTGAATTGGCCTCCACTGCCTTATGTGGCAGAGAATTCCATAGATTCACAACTCTCGGGGTGAAAAAGATTGTCTTCATCTCAGTCCTAAATGACCTACCTCTTATTCTTAAACTGTGACCCCTGGTATTGGACTCTCCCAACATAGGGAAAATTTTTCTTGCATCTATCCTGTCCAATTCCTTAAAAATGTTATGTTTCTATAAGATCCTCTCTCATCCTTCTAAATGCCAGTGAATATAAGCCCAGTCATGGTAACAACATACAAGCCCTGTAAGGTCGCAACTCTATTGCTGTGTTACCCTAAACTGTGCCATCTGTCACATCCCACAGCTACACCCGTGCTTCCATGTGCTGGGGTCCTTGTTTTGCTGACAGAGCCGAGACATTATATGTCCAAATCAGAAAGGTGAATTATGGAGTTGTCGGTGGTCATAATTCCTCACAGCTTTGGACTAAATGGTAGCACTTGCAGGGGAAGAGGTATTCGAGTAACTAAGTTTCTTCACTTAATTCTTTTGAATGGTACAGTTCTTCAATGGTGAATGTAAAGAGTACAGAGTAGAATACTCGGGCTGAACAATCCTGTCCAGGGTGGTTTTGAGCTTCTTGACTATTGTGACACAGTACCTGTTTAAAGATGCTGCAGCCATTTAATTACATCCTTGACCTGAACCTTTTGATGCAGAGAATTAGGGAGATGAATGTTTGAATTGCAGATTAAAGAACAACCAGCCTTCAGTTTTACTCTGGTCAGCATTGTCTGAAATTGTGATAATAGGAAATACTATAACATGAGATTTAGGAGCGGAAATTTTATTTTTTACCATTTGAAATATAAATGACTGGTACATGCCTTGCTGAAATCTATTTTGCATCAGGTCAAACTAGGTATTATCCAGGGACTGATGTGAGTTGGGATGGCCTGCTTCCTTTACTGAGAAGTTATGAATCAAGTGGAATGGTCAATAAATGGTCCATCACATAATCTAATAATAGCAGATATTTTTGATGAAATAGTTAAGGATTCTTCCCTTTTTGTTTGAACTACACTGACTTGTTTCTAAAATTTACAACCATCCTGCTAAGACACAAAATGATGGAATAACACAGCAGGGCAGAGCGCATCTCTGGAAGGATGGAATGGGTGTTGTTTTAGGTTGAGACCTTTCTTCAGACTGATCCTAAACTATCCTGCTTGTCGGGTCCTACATCCGCCACAGAAGTTGCTTCCAGCTGACCCACATTCTCCCCAATGTTGCTAAGACTTGAGTAACTTACTGCGTTGAATACTTCCTTCATTGTTTATAGTGGCATTCTCTTAGTTCTTTATGAAATATCCATTGTCTTCTGAATTTTGGCTGTAGTCTCTCTTTCCAGAACCTAACAGTAGGAGTAAAATATTTAAAAGTGAATCTTTCTTCTTGGGCATTCCAAAAGCCTGCTAAAAATGTCACTTAATGGAAATGTCTCACTGGAGTGCAATTCTGATACAATGATTTGTTTTACATGATTACTGCCATAGTTCTGTCATTTTTTGTTTAAACTAGTTTGCAAATTGCAGTCTGGTTCAAGGACAGTGTTGCATATTCTGTGATAATTGGCTGAATAGCATATTGGATTTGGTTCAGCTAATGTAATTTAAGTTGGAGAATTTTAAAATAATGACAATTTCGCAATAACTTTAAAATATTCTAGGATCGGGTCGTAATCTATGTCAGAAGATTGAAACCAATATGATTGAAGTAGTCTCCAAAATATCTTGTGCTAAGATAAGTGCCAATGTCACATTAACATGTGGTGAGTTCATACACTAAAAACTAATGTGTTTATGTAATTAACTCAATTAGCAGCCTTTTTACAGACTTGATGAATTGCTTCACTAGCATGGACAGTTTAATCTCTAAAATAAATCGAGTTGCACTTAAGTCTTGATTTTTTTTTTCTTTTTGGATCCATTACTGCCTTTATTCACCTTTTCCCACACAGTGAGGGTTGGTTTTATTTGATAGTTATCTGTTTGGATTTAACAAAGTAGGCTCCTATCTCTGAATTTTGAGGAAAAAGAGTGGCAGGTATTGGATGGATACAAGCAAGGGTGTTTTGATAGGCAGATGGCTGGACAAAGGCCAGAGATGAAAAGACAGAAGGCGCAGCACAAGGATTGAAGAGTTGCAAATTGTGAAGTTAGAGAAAGGTATATAAATGGGAGGAGAAGGGGGAAAATGGGTGTGAGTCCATGTGGGGCATAGGGAGGGGGGGGGGGTATATGGAGGATGAAGTGAAGGGGGAGTTATATAGTTGCCTACAATTGGGTGTTCATACTGTTGTGTTGTAAACCACCCAAGTGGAATATGAGGTGTTGTTCTTCCAGTTTGCATCTGACCTCCGGCAATAAAAGAGGCTTATGACATTAAGGTTGGTATAGGAATGAGATGAGTTAAAATGGTTACAACTGGGAGATCTAGCAGACCTTGGAAGACTGAGCACAAGTGTTTAGCAAAATGGTCACCAAGTTTATTCTTGAACTCGCTGATGTCATTCCCATTCCATCTTGTTGAATTACTGGGATTTGTATGTTAGAGAGTCAGACTAATGATCAGATACAACTGTGTCAAGTAATTAAATAATTTGGAATAAGAGTTTGTTTCAGTATTACAGATCATGTAATTGCTGCATTTATAATACAAACCTATCAGACTTCCTCAAATATTTCTTGCCAATCAATGGTAAGTTATCCTTATTCAGTTAGCAGTGCATTGCCTTCACTACCTTTGTGCCACTTGTTTCAGATGACTTATGACAATATTAGAAACATAGAAAATAGGTGCAGGAGTAGGCCATTCGGCCCTTCGAGCCTGCACCGCCATTCAATATGATCATGGCTGATCATCCAACTCAGTATACCGTACCTGCCTTCTCTCCATATCCCCTAATCCCCTTAGCCACAAGGGTCACATCTAACTCCCTCTTAAATATAGCCAATGAACTGGCCTCAACTACCTTATGTGGCAGAGAATTCCAGAGATTCACCACTCTCTGTGTGAAAAATGTTTTTCTCATCTCAGTCCTAAAAGACTTCCCTCTTATCCTTAAACTGTGACCCCTTGTTCTGGACTTCACCAACATCGGGAACAATGATCTGATATTGATCAATGACTGATATTGAAGAAGTAAACCCCAATCAGAGCCCTGAGCCCCTATTCTCAACATTGCCCAGATTGAAAATGACTGCATCATTCAAAAAATCCTAATTTATTGATTTCAATCTTATAAATTGGTTAGGTTACTTAATTAATTGGTAGCATATTTATCCTTTTATGACAAAAATAATAGAACTATGTAAATATACAGCAACATTTAGATTTTTTTTTGAATTTTGATTTGCTATTTGACTTTTTTCCACTCGTGTCTTTCTTTGGATATTTCTCTTTCTAGTGTTTGCTTATTGAAAGTTTTTATTGCGGTCTTTATCATTGCCAACAGTAAAATAAACTCTGGGGCTTACGCATTAATCCATTCATCCTGCATATTACCAATCAGTGTTGATAGCATATCCTACTAAGAAAATAACAAAAAAGGAAAATGCTGAAATTGACCAAATGATTAGGCTACATCATGACAGGTCATCTACCTATTAAACACATTAATTTTCTGTTTCCTCTTGCATCCACCTTTGCGTGATCTCACATTTACCAATTTGAAACATTATGCAGATTATCAGAATGAGTTATTGGATTTGGATAAAGTCTTGCAGTGTAGAATTTGCATTAGTCACCTTGCATGAGCACCACAAATCAATTTAATCAGAACACTGAGGCAGCATCGGAGGTGCTCTCCAGAAAATAGGCAATGAGACGATTGAACTGATGGCTTAGTTAGAAAGTATTGGTATTGTGTAAGGGCAGAGTGGCTTTGTTAGAAAATGCTGGTATTTTGCAAGGGCAGGACCAAGAGGATGATTAATTTATTTCCAAGTTTACTGTGTACCATGCTTGGAGACACATCTCTCCAGTTTTGACCCCAAATCAAAAAGCTGTTAATACTGGAAATTTGAAACAAACACAGAGCTGGAAGTACTCAGCAGGTCAGTTAGCATTTATGGAGAGTGAAACAAGTTAATGAATTTCATCAGAACTGCTTTGCCTGGACCAAACCAGTTGCATCCTTTTCTCTGAACTCTGAAGAATTTCACACTTTCAAATTTGACTTTTTCCAGTGAGAATTGTCCTTACCTGCATTATTTCTCCTCATCCAAATCCTCCAAGTTTAATTGTTCTTGTGTGTTTACGTCTTAATAGTAATACATATTATACATACAATGCAGAACTTTACACAATATTAACTGTACACTGCTAACAACATTCTTTATCATTTTAGCCGAAAAGTACATTTTCTCTGTTCTACACATTCAACCCTTTTTATTCTGTAGGCATAATCTGGGTGCAAACAAGATTAGACAGCATTACACTCTTTACAATATGCCAAATATCAGTTAACTTTTAAGACCATCGTTGACTCGTGCATTGCAAATTTGAATACATTGGTAGTGCTGAAACAAGCATTTTCAATTATTGGAGTAAGATGGTGAAGGAGATATAACTTGGCCAAGGGTATCAATGTTCACAGATCGTCGACTTTGTCCTGCGGCAGAAATTGTACATCCTTTTCAACAAACTTGTATTTGCATGTTATTTTATAATTCCATTGCAGTGAGGGAGAGGATTTTTGTGGAGAGCAACTTGGATTACTATAAAGTTTAATATGACTGATGGGGAAAATGTTGACTAGTTTTTATCTTCCTTGAAAGGAACATTTAATCTTCCCTTGCATTTAACTACCTCATCCTGGCTTTTCCCCCATCAATTCTGGTCTGTCCCCAATTGATTACACTTAATTATACTGATTGCAATGGTTTATGAATTGGACTCTTCATATATTAATCTGCATGGAAGCACTGATGTAATGTCATCTCAAAAAAGAGTAACATTGTGGGCTCTCTTTTGATTGCTCATTGGAGATGTTTAAGATTCTGATTGCCATCAAGTATTGATGCAATAGTTCCATATTGTCTTTTGTAACTCTTATCTTTTCTATTGTGTGCATTTATTTTTATAATCACCCCTTCTGAACATACACTACATGCAGATTGATTCTAATTTCTCTGCACTGCAAGCCCAGTTTCCAACCATTTTCAAAACATCTATTTTACACTATTCAAGCTAGCACACTTTAGTGTCTTCATTGACTATGTAAGCAAATAAAACATAGTTAATGTGCTAATGGCTCCTGGCTCCAAAGTATTTAAGAAGACATTAAATCAAAGTGTTCCCTCAAAGATCCTTGTAAGATCCTGTTGTTAACCTTGTCCCAAGCTGGCAATAATCAATGTACTGCCATCTATTTTCACTTGTTCATTTTTCTTATTTTCAATACAGGATTTTGCAGAACTGTATCAAAGGCTAACTAAAAATCCAGCTATCTAGCATTCATTCTTACTGATAGTATGTTTGAAGGATATTAAATCAGATTAGCAAATAAGTTCAGATTTTTTGTTATTTCTGGCTAAATTCTGTTATCTTTTAATTAAGTTTTTGTAACTAATTAAAAAGGATGCTCGCCTGCAATTTATTTGCAACTGGTCCATTAATGACGGTTGCTTCTAGCACTCCTCGCCCTCCTGGCCAATTTGTAACTAAATGCAGAGGCATGGTGAGCTGCTCTTTCGAGAGCGAGAGGCAGCCCATGAAACAAAGCCACAGTCAAGCACATTTAAGCAGTTTTCAAATTTCTCAGATAGTTCCACAATTTAAAACTGGTACAAAAAAGGTTACAATTAAAGGCAAAACTACACAATAAAATGTTAATAAATAATTAATATATATTTAAAAAATTCAATGAAATCATGCACTTTGACAACCTCATTTAGATGTTGTTTTCTCCCTGGCATAAAAGTTGACAGGCCAGGGGCAAATATGTTTTTTTTCATTTGGGTTTAGTTTTCGGCTGCTGCTCGTAAAACCAGCATTCGTTCCCCATCACAAATGAAGACTGTCGAGGTGAAGTTCATCCATCTCTGTTCATGCTCCACTGCTGGGCTCGACAGTAAGTTTGATAGTGTAATGGAAGGTCATGTTTGCAAGGGCATTTTGGACAGCTGTGCTTCAATGAGTGCAGGTGGAAGTCTAGGCCATTTCAGATGCCCCACACCTGATAGTGTACTGCTCCACACAGTGACAGCAGGGCGTGTATGAGTCTGTCCAATATATTAGCCATCGTGCTGTGCCTTTAACCAAGCTAAACAACTTTTCGTTGAGCTGTTTGTATCTGTCTGATGTGCATTCATAGACAGCAGTCAGTGATGCATTATTGTTAATTTCTATACATTTATTTCATTCTTTCCTATTGCCTCATTCATCCTCATAGCTGATGTTGCATACATCAATGACATTTTGCTGCACGATTTACCTTGTGTGAAATATATTCCTTTAAATTCATTGTATGCATCTCTTTTCCCATTTGTTCATCTTTTTCTGAGTATCCACAAGCCATTAAAAGTAGTCAGATCAAATATTAACAAAATTGCAGGCATAGAAATGACTGCATGCAAGGCTAGAAGTGCTTTGCTCCTGCCTCTTTCATTCAAGTTCTTTATCCTGAATTTTATGATGGCATGCATCCATTATTACTTAAATGAGCCACATTAATGTGGCTTTTTAAAAATGAAATATCTAGAAAATGATTCATCTGTTCAACTAAATTAAGCTAAACTTGGCTTTAGCACACTTATGGGAAATGTGTGCCAATCTTGCATGTTGGCGAGATCAGGCAATGCAATTATTTGGATTTATTGAGTGCCAGTGTTTCATGCTGTTGCAATTAATACTCAAGCAGACGCTAGTGTATCAATCCTATGGCTTGGCTACATTGAGTTTTAAGCTTTCAAACTGTTCACATGTAATGCATACATTTTTGATCTGCATTATTTGACCTTATTTTAATTAGCTTTTATTAATACATAGGCTATCCAATTTAACAATACATTTTAACAGCTTGTCAGTTGTCAGCTGTAATAATTCCTTATTACAGATCCTCAGTTTAAATTTATGTAGGCCAACAACTATCTACTTGTGGAACATTATGAAGGACAATTTCCCCCCCCTAATTCCTTAATTAACACACAAAATTATCTTGTCTCTAACATGGTAGCACAGCGCCAGCACACAGCCAAGAAACACTGAACAGAAAATCCTAGGTTTCAATCCTAATGAGTACAGAGAGTATTCGGATTAAATGGGTAATGCTACAAAGTATATAAGGGTTGTAGTCCTTAGAACTTGACATAAGCTGATTTATCCATGTCAGAAGCATCCATTTTCTATATCTACCCAGATTGTATCGCTTGACGTAATTTATTATATTTTCTTAACATTGAATAGTACCCGTACTTAACCAATGTAATGTTTACTCTATTCAGTCATTAATGAAAACTATGAAACATTTATTTTCGTTATTACCACCAGCTTAAATGTTTTAAAAATATATAGGAACATTTTGTAAAGGCCAATTTCCCATATGTCATCTTATTAATATCTTGAGGAGTATCTGCATTGTTTGCTGCACTAAGGAAGACCAGATGAATGATATGTTAATAATCTCAGTAGACCAAGTAAGAGAAAATGTTTTTGGTTGCCAGTTATGGATGCTAAGCCTTCCCATGAATTTGACTCCTACATTTGAATGTATCTGTAAAGATGAACATCCAGTCAACCTGCCCTCGACACTTTTTGTACATTTCAGTAAATTTCCTTTGGGTTAGTGAATTGTGGAGTGGCCCAGACCATCACACAAACCAACCTCCCTTCTATTGATTCCATTTATACCTCGCGCTGCCTTGGCATAACCGGCAGCATAATTGAAGATGAGTCTCAACATGGTTACTCCCTCTTCTTCCTTCTCGCATCAGGCAAAAGGTAGACAAGTATGAAAATGCACACTGCCACATTCAGGGACAGTTTATTCCCAGCTGTTATCAGGCAACAGAATTATCCGACCACAACCGGAGAGCAGTCCGGAACTACTTCTACCTCATTGGTGACCCTCGGACCATCTTTGATTGGAGTTCACTGGCTTTACCTTGTACTAACTGCTTTTCCCTTATTTATCTATACTCTGTAAATGGCTCGATTGTAATCATATATCGTCTTTCCGTTGACAGGATAGCATGCAACAAAAGCTTTTCATTGTACCTCGGTACATGACAATAAACTAAACTTTGAACTTATGCTCACTGCTTTTAATTCTACTCAAACACTTGTTCTTTGAGGATTAAAAAGGTTGAGCAATCAAAAACCTGGCACTCTGGTTTAACCGGAGAGACCTACACCAGGTAACGCCGTAGTGATAGATGACTCGATAGTGAGAGGTACGGACATGAGATTATGTGGAAACAGGTGCGACTCGAGGATGGTGTTGCTTCCCTGGCTAGGGTCCAAGACATCTCGGACCGATTGCTGAGCATCCTCGAGGGGGAAGGGGAGCAGCCGGAAGTGGTTTTGCATGTCAGCACAAATGGGAAGAAGAGGAAGGAGGTTCTGCAACATGAGTTTAGCGATTTAGGAAGAAGGCTGAAAAGCATGTCCTCCAAGGTGGTTATCTCTGGTTTGTTTCCAGTACTTTGTGCTGATGAAGGCATGAACAGGGAGATGGGGGATCTGAATGTGTGGCTGAGGAACTGGTGCAGGGGGCAGGGATTTTGATTTATAGAACACTGGGATTTCTTCTAGGGTAGGGGTGACCTGTACAAAAGGGACTGGTTGCACCTTAACTGGAGGGGGACCACCATTCTGGCAGGCAGGTTTGTAAGTGCTACACGTGTGGGTTTAAACTAAATAGTGGGGGAGAGTGGTCGACAAAATGGAAGTATAAGGATGGAGTTAAAGGGAAAGAGTACAGGTATAGTTACGAAAGACACCTAAATTAAGTTCAAGAATGGATAAGAGAGTAAGGTCAGATGAAATGGGAACCATGTGAGAGGAGAGGTGAATACTGAATAAAAAGTGTTATATATGAATGCGTAAAGTTTAAGAAATAAAGTGGATGAGCTTGGGGCTCAGTTAGATATTGGTAGGTATGATGTTGTGGGAATTACAGAGACATGGCTGCAAGAGGACTGGGAACTGAATATTCAGGGTTATACGTCCTATCGAAAAGACAGATAAGTTGGCAGAGGGGGTGGGGTAATGCTGTTGGTAAGGGATGAAATTCAGTCTTTTACGAAGGACATAGAATCGGAAGATGTAGAGTCATTGTGGATAGAACTGAGAAATTAAAAGACCCTAATGGAAGTTATCATCAGGCCCCCAAACAGTAACCTGGATATAGGGTGTACATTGCATCAGGAGTTAAAATTGGCATGTAACAAATGTAATGCTACAGTGGTTATTGCCGATTTCAATAGGCAGGTACACTGTGAAAATCAAGTTGGTACTTGACCCCAAGAAAAGGTGTTTGTGGAGTGCCTCCGAGATGGATTCTTAGAGCAGTTTGTACTGGAGCCTGCCAGGGGGAAGGCAATTTTGGATTTAGTTTTGTTCAGTGATCTGGATTTGATAAAGGGAACTCAAGGTGAAGGAACCATTAAGAGGTAGTGACCATGATATGATAAATTTTAATCTGGAATTTGAGAGGGAGATGGTAAAATCAGAAGTGTCAGTGTTGCAGTTGAAGTCGGGGACAGTATAAAAATAAATGAGAAGTACAACATAGCAAAGATGAATGCCAGAGGATTGAGAAATGTTTAAAGAAAAACAGAATGTAACTAAAAAGGCAATACAGGGAGAAAATATGAAGTATGAAGGCAAGCTAGCCAATAATATACTTTAAAGGATGATAGTAAAGGTTTATTTAGGTATGTGAAAGGGAAAAGATTAGTTAAGACAATTGTGGGTCCCTTGTAGACAAGGAGGTGAATTTATTATGGGGAACAAGGAAATGGCAGATGAGTGTGCAGGTACTTTGGTTCTGTCTTCCTTAATGAAGACAGAACCAAATAATCTCCCAGATGTACTAGGGGACAGATGACCTAGGGTGACGGAGGAACAGAAGGAAATTCACATTAGTCAGGAAATGGTGTTGGGTAGACTGATGGGACTGAAGGCTGAAAAATAATGGGTAGGCCATATAGAACTGCGATGAGGAAAATCATTTTCACTCAGATTTATGGAATTCTCTGCCGCAGAAGGCAGTAGAGGCCGACTCACTGGGTGCATTCAAAAGATAGTTAGACAGACCTCTTAGGGCTAACGTAATTAAGGGATTTGGGGAGAAGGCAGGAACAGGGTGCTGATCGTGGATGATCAGCCATGATCACATTGAACGGCGGTCGTGCTGGCTGCAAGGGTCGAATGGCCTACTCCTGGACCTATTTTCTATGTATCTTTGTTTTAATACGAAAATTGATATTACCACAAAGAGTTGGATCCTAAAAGGGCACATTCATTCTCATCTTAATTTCAATTATTTGTGTTAATTTGTTATCATTGTTAATTTCAAAGATTTTTCTATAGGCAAATTATTTTGGATTTATCTGCAGTTATTTGACTTTTTGTACACTAGAGGTATACAAGTTTCAAAATGCTGCAACCAACTGATTTTCATAAAAATGTACATTTGAGGTTCTACCATATGTGCCTGTAAACATTAATGAGATTCTGTAGTTAAATTAATGATATTTGTTAAAATGGAACTACATGGTGAATCTTTTAAATGTGTTAAACACCTTTATTAATCATCATCTATTTAGTTGCAAGGTGGATTAATTTTTCAAAGTTAAAGGTCATATGCTTCATGACACTAATTTACAAACAGTACATGTATTTGTTGCTCTATTAGATCTGTCTAATGATTAATGCCGGAGGAAAAATCTCACCAGGCAACTTCAAATTTGATGCGAGACTTGTTATTTGCCCCTGATATCAAATGTACGTTACTGGTCAGAAACGTGGTCTTTTATTTCTATGATGAGAAATTATGTTTCATTAGTGAATTATACGATTTGAGAATAATTGTACCTAGATTTATTTTGCATAATAAACATGTTGATTTGCTGAGATTTAATTGAAGGCATCAATCTCACTAACCTATTATCAGTTAATAATTAAGTTATTAGGGTAATTAGAAATGTGGTGTATTTACTGGTTCTTGTTCCACCTATTTCCAAAGTTAACACTGATCAGATGTTAGTACATAAAACATTTGATATATGAAAGAAATTGTTTCTCAAGGCATATGAGAAATTTGGAATATCTCCCCAACTTCTGGGCTACATCCATAACTTTCTGCAATTATTTACGGTCTTGGATGGAGTGGTTCCAAAACTAGGCTGTGAATCATCTTTATAGGATGCTTTCTATGGTGCAACATGTAGGGGAGACGAAGAAAAAGATAAACAGAGAATAAGAGGTGGTGGGTTTCTTAAATGTGTATATTTTAATGCTAGGTGCATTATAAGAAAGATGGATGAGCTTAGAGCCTGGATTGACAACTGGAAGTATGATGTTGTGGCGATCAGTGAAACATGGTTGCAGGAGGGCTGTGATCGGAAACTAAATATTCCAGGATTTCGTTGCTTCACGTGTGATAGAATTGGAGGGGCAAGAGGTGGAGGTGTTGCATTGCTTGTCAGGGAAGATATTACAGCAGTGCTTTGGCAGGATAGATTAGCGGGCTCGTCTAGGGAGGCTATTTAGGTGGAACTGAGAAATGGGAAAGGTGTAGCAACACTTATAGGGGTGTATTATAGACCGCCTAATGGGGAGCGAGAATTGGAAGAGCAAATATGTAAGGAGATAGCAGATATTAGTAGTAAGCACAAGGTAGTGATTGTGGGAGATTTCAATTTTCCACACATAGACTGGGGAGCACATTCTGTAAAAGGGCTGGATGGTTTGGAGTTTGTAAAATGTGTGCAGAATAGTTTTTTTGCAGCAATACATAGAGGTACCTACTAGAGAAGGGGCAGTGCTGGACCTCCTGTTAGGAAATGAGACGGGTCAGGTGACGGAGGTATGTGTTGGAGAGCACTTTGGGTCCAGTGATCACAATACCATTAGTTTCAATATAATTATGGAGAAGGTCAGAACTGGACCAAGGGTTGAGATTTTTGATTGGAGAAAGGCTAACTTTGTGGAGATGCGAAAGGATTTAAAAGGAGTGAATTGGGACATTTTGTTTTATGGGAAGGATGTAGTGGAGAAATGGAAGACATTCAAAGGTGAAATTTTAAGCGCACAGAATCTTTATGTCCCTGTTCGGTTGAAAGGAAAGAGTAATAATTCGAAAGAGCCATGGTTTTCAAGGGAAATTGGACACTTGGTTCGGGAAAAGAGAGAGATCTACAATAAATATAGGCAGCATGGAGTAAATTAAGTGCTTGAAGAGTATAAAGAATGTAAAAAGAATCTTAAAGAAATTAGAAAAGCTAAAAGAAGATATGAGGTTGCTTTGGCAAGTAAGGTGAAAGTAAATCCAAAGGGTTTCTACAGCTATATTAATAGCAAAAGGATAATGAGGGATAACATTGGTCCATTAGAGAGTCAGAGTGGGCAGCAATGTGCATAGCCAAAAGAGACGGGGGAGATATTGAACAATTTCTTTTCTTCAGTATTCACCAAGGAGAAGGATATTGAATTATGTGAGGTAAGGGAAACAAGTAGGGTAGCTATGGAAACTATGAAGATCAAAGAAGAGGAAGTACTGACACTTTTGAAAAATATAAAAGTGGATAAGTCTCCAGGTCGTGACAGGATATTCCCTAGGACATTGAGGGAAGTTAGTGTAGAAATAGCAGGGGCTATGATCGAAATATTTCAAATGTCATTAGAAACGGGAATGGTGCCGGAGGATTGGCGTACTGCGCATGTTGTTCCATTGTTTAAAAAGGGTTCTAGAAGTAAACCTGGCAATTATAGGCCTGTTAGTTTGACGTCAGTGGTGGGCAAATTAATGGAAAGGATGCTTGGAGATATATATAATTATCTGGATAAACAGCGTCTGATTAGGAACAGTCAACATGGATTTGTGCCTGGAAGGTTATGTTTGACTAATCTTCTTAAATTTTTTGAAGAGGTTACTAGGGAAATTGATGAGGGTAAAGCGGTGGATGTTGTCTATATGGGCTTCAGTAAGGTTCCACATGGAAGGTTGGTTAAGAAGGATCTAGAATTGACTAGATAGCTTGCAAACAAGAGCTTTTTGCTGTATCTCTGTACACATAATAATAAACTTTTTTTTCTTTTTGATTGTAATCTTGTGAAAATGTCTATATGCTATGCCCAAGACAAAAAATATTCTTTCACCATGCATGCCACATTTCATTAAAGTTCAATGTGGAATAATGTGAAATGTAACTAGACTATGCCACATCATATGTGTAACCTAAAAGCCTACTATAGATTATTCAACTGAAGCTTAAAGTGATTAAATTTGCCACATGGAAAGGTTTGCAGATAATTAATTTACATTATTTTAACATGTATATCTTAGGTGGGATTAACATTATAATAGGAAACATTGGCCTTTGTTCTACTTTGGAACAACTTGGTTCAGAGAGCACACTAAGATGTCAGTGGTTTGATACTGAGCCATTTACGACAATGGTATTTAAATCTTTTAATTCCCTCTGCTTGGAAGGTAAAAGTAGATAACAGTTAAATTAGAGGTTGGTGAATCTAGACCTCAATTTTCCCTGCAGCTACCCATTAGATGGTCAAGGTGTCCATAGAAATTGGGAAGTCTTGTCATTAATCAAAATAAATTGGGTTCATAAAAACTACACAGCCATGCTAATTGTTTACTGGTTGGAGGATTTGTTGTGGATGTTCTGCTTAAAAAGGTGAAGATAAAAATATATTTTGTGAACATACCTAGGATAGAAGTGGTCACCAGAGCTAAATGGGAATATTGGCAGTGCTGACTATTTGTACTTCACCTCCAATTCCAGCAGGTAATAGCTTTATTTTTTTGCTGACCTGCAGTACGTGACCTATGTGCTGCTCAACCTTGCAGCAGTCTGATGCTGTCAATCTATATCACATAGCATTAGTGTATCTTAGTTTTGTAGCTGGGTTAATTCCTGTATGTGATTCCCTATCTTTTTTAACTGCATTATTTTAGGTTTGTTAGTAAAGACTTGTGGAGCCTCCTTAGTCATAAAGGGTGGAAACAAGCCCTTAGGCCCAACACCGACCAATATGTTACACCGACACATCCTACTTGCTTGCATTTGGCCCATGTCCCTCGAAACCTGTCCTATCCATGTACCTGTCTAACTGCAGCTTAAACATTGTGATATTCCCTGCCTCAACCACCTCCTCCAGCAGCTCATTCCATACACCCACCAACCTTTGCAAGGAAAACATTACCCCTGAGATATTTATAAAAACTTTCCCACCTCACCTTAAACCTATGTTCTTGATTTCCCCCAATCTGGGCAAGATACTGTCCACCAATCTATTCCTCTGATTTTATATGCCTCTATAAGATTGACCATCAACTGTATTTCACCATTGGAAGAATTTGGAACTGCTGGAGGAACTCTATCTTTGGAACAACATTTGTGAAAGGAAAGGATGATTGATATTTTGGGTCAAGATCCTGCATCAGGTTTGGACTGCAGGGTAAAGATAATTTGCGCAGAGGTGAGAGGGAAGAGTGAGATGGGGGATAATGAGCAGATGGATCAAAGTGGAGGAGGAGGAATATAGAGAAATTAGTACGTTAAAAGTCGAGTATTTGTTTGTCTTGTGAACTAAAATAATGGCATTTTTATTCGCTTCAATTTTGCTGTAAATTACAACAATGGATACATTCTAAGAGAGCTAGACAATAATAGAACAAGAAACAATATATGTAAAGTAACTATCGTAATAATAGGTGGAATGGATAAGCGTAACAACGGGCAGCCTAAACTGGGTGGTGGGGGGGGGGAAGGAAAGGAAAAGGTCGTCAGAGGTTTGTTGGTGATGTATAGAACCAGATAAGGAAGAGATAAGACCAGTGGAAGAGGGGATATGAAAGGTAATCCAACAGAGGAAACATAGAATTGGTTTATTTTGGTGATATTTTCAATTGGTGATAAGATGGCACCAGGTGGGGCAAGGTAAAGATGGGGGGGGACACAGAAGGGGTTTGGAAAATATGAAAAAAGAGGATAGCCTGAGAAGGAAAGAAACAGTGGGTGTGTGGGATACTGAAAAATGTAAAATTCAATGTTCACCAATGGGAGAAGGGTGTCTAAACTTTTTTTAACTGCATTATTTTAGGTTTGTTAGTAAAGTCTTGAGCAGTCTTAGAGTCATACAGTGTTGAGACGGGGCCTTTAGCCCAAACACCATGCTTTTAGTTTGCCTTTGACATTAGTGTAGCAGCGAGAAAGGCTGAGGTCAGGCAGATTGGTGACTGAATGGGAAGGGGAAGCTAAAGTGGCATTTAACAAAGAGCTCATGATAACCTTTGTGGACAGAATGCAGATGGACCTCAATGGTCACCCAGTTTATGCTTGGTCTCTGAAGTAGAAGAGACCACATCAAGAACACCAAATGCAACACACCAGATTGGAGGAGATGTATGTGATTGATATCTCTCCTGGAAGGGCTCATTGGAGCCTAGTTGCAAGGGAAAGTACCCGGTGATGATGTAGGATATGCAAGAGATGAGTGGATTCGTGCAGCATGAAAACTGGCTCTTCAGCCCAGCCTGTTCATATTGACAAGATTTTGCAACTGACCTAGTTCCATTAGCCTGAGTTTGGTCCATATCCCTATAAAGATTTCCCTTCCATCTAAATGTTGTTTAAATGTTACAATCATACTCTGTCAATCACTTCCTCTGACAACACACTCAATATGCACACCATCCTCAATGTGAAGAAAATTGCCTGTGAGGTCTTAAATCTTTCCTTTCCTACATTAAGCCAACATGTCTACTGGACTATTCATGACCTATTTTCACTATTTATAGTCATAGAGCATGGGAACAGGCTCTTCGGCCTAATTTGTCCATACAGACCAATATGTCCCACCTACACTAGTTCAACCTTCCTGCATTTGGCCCACTTTCCCATAAACCTGTCCTGTTTGAACTTATTTTGTTTATCCTAGAAGTTTACTATCCTAGCGTCACAGACGGCGAACATCGAGTAAAGTAGAAGGGGGTGGGGAGGGAAAATATGACTGGTGATAGGATCCCAATGTTGCTGGTGGAAATGGCATGGGTTAATGTACTGTATGTGGAGCTAGTGGGGTGAAAGGTGGATGAGGTTTGAGCCCCCTTGACCAGGAATGGGAAAGACATTTCCTGGACTTGCTAGGCTGCAGTGGATGCAAAGCAGGAAAGCTAAAAATTCTGTTGTGTTTTAAGAATTTATTTTTCAAAATGACTAATTTGATAAATGGAGGAAATGAATAATTTGGCGGTAGCTTGAACTCTTTTTGCTAATTATGGCAATTTCATTTTGGAAAAAGAGCATTCCAATTTACTTTTCTGTCTATATTTGAGCACAATTAGATTTATTACAGTTTAACTTTTTTCTGAACAAAAAACTTATTTTCCAGTCAACCTCCACTTCCCTTTTTACATTAAAAGTTTAGCTTGTCGTTGCCTGAAATGGAACATTCTAAAGAGCTATTCAAAATTTGGACCATATTTTCCATTATTTTCTTCATTTTCAAGTTCTGAACATAGTGGGCAACATATTAGCCCTGTTTTCACTGGGAGGTGAATGCAAATAGATGGTTAGGAGTTATTAAAGTATAAATTCATCAGTCATGCATAAAGGGCCTGTCCCACGAGCGTGACCTAACGTGGTCGCTTGAGCCGTATGGCCTCGCGGGGCTGGTCCCACTTCAATCGCCGGAGCCGTATGGAGTTGTGCGTAGCTGGTCCCGACATCGCGCGGGGTTCCGAAAAACTGACACTGTCCAAAAATTCCGCGTGGCAACGGCCTGCCGGCCAGCAGCAGCATTGAGGCCGTACGCACCGCCTCGACGGTATGCACCGCCTCGACGCCGTACGCAGCATCTTGATGGTGTACGCCTTCACTCGAACTTCACGTCAACTCGTACGGGATCACTCGACCTCCGCGCGGCCCCCGCTTCCGGTTTGGTCGCGCTTGCCTCATGCAGCCGCATGCTCATGGGACAGGCCCTTTAATCTTTGCTTAGGTAGAGCATTTGGTGATTGCAACATCTTTTCATACGCTCACATCTATTCACCAAAAGTGTCTTTTCATAAAAGATTAGGCAATTCTCATTGATGTAAAGTGGAAAATTAAGAATTATATCAAAGCCTTTTTGCATTCAAAAATATATATAAATATGTACATTTAGATTTCAAGCTGCTTTCTTGAATCTTTAAACCAAATGTTGATGAATAAACTTGATTTCAAAATTTTTATTACACCCTCTCCCAAAGGCAAGTCCATTTAGGTCTAATTCAATGAGAGGGGTTATCAATATTGTATACCATAGATTTTAGCCATTGTTAAGCAACCTGGCATAACTGAATCAGGAAATAGTCATTCTAATATAATTTTTATTTAATGAGCTGTTGCAATCTGAATAAGACAATCTGAAATGGTATTTCAATCAAGTGTAATTGAATTAAGTAACTTTCTGAAAATAGTTATTCATATAATTTCTAAAGTATTACATGGCATTGAAGATAGACCAGAGGGCATTAATTGATTAGTATTTCAACTCATCTTCATCATAAAATCTAGATTGATATTTAAATGCATGTGGAAAGAGTTTGTTACTGTTGGGATGCCATATTTAGAACAATTTCATGCCAGTATTGCCTGCCTTCTCAGTATAACATAAAATATCCCTGAGAACAGACAAAGAAGACTGGAAAATATCAAACATTGGTCGAGTTTTGACTTTCATTGGGAAGAATTATCTCCAGAGTTCTTTACAAAACTATACCACAAACAACATTGCTAATACAGATTATTAACAACTCTACATTTTGCTCTTCGCTGTTGTAGTTCCCTCATCAATGGAGTGAATGTATTCTCTTTGCTGTGATATTCTCTGAGATCTTTAAATATTTTCATCAAACTTGTTCTTAAAATATTCAAAGACCTTAACCTTCTAAACTCCATTACTTGAAATTAATGTTTTGCCTGGAACAATGGTGCTGTATTCTGAATTTGGGTGCACATACTGAACATTATTAATGTAATTAAAATTCCCAGCTGCATCAATTCACTCCCGTCAGCTATACCATGAAATTACATTGTTGTTCAAAGATTCTTTGCTCAGAACTTTGTAGAAATTATTTCAAGAAGTGGCGGGAGAGGGAGGAAAAACATGGTATTTTAATTAAATGACATTGCATCATGTTCTTAAATTACCTGGGTAAACTTTGCGCGACACACACACATTGGGGAAATGATCATCTCCAACATGTTGCATATCAACCTGGTTTGGTACTTTATTATATCGAAGTAATGGGGCCCCGACCAAATGATTCAGTGGGATAGTATTGTCAGGACAACAGCAAATCAAAACAGCAGCACTCCATCACCCTCTCCAGGGCATTTGGGAATGGGAAAGGAATTTGGTCTGACCAATGATTCCACTTTCTGTGAATAAAGAAACTAAATCAGAATCAGATTTTATTCACCAAGTATGTTTTACAACATACGAGGAATTTCACTGGCCAGGTGAGTGGATGTTCATGTTAAAATGTGTTTTGAGTGATCTGTTGCTTTTTATTGTATATTAAAAGCAACAGATCACTCAAAACACATTTTAACATGAACACCCACCACAGTGACTCCTACACATTCCTCCCTGTGATTGAATGCAAAATAAAGTTCAAGTCCTTTCCCTTTGTTCCTCCTCGGTCATTGGCCTCAAGCCCCCATTGACAGGACGGTCTTGACTCACGTAGCCGACAATGTTCGGGCCCTCTGCATTGAGACGATCCGCTCCCACATCGAGGGGATGTCAGCTCCCCCCGCGCCGGGCGATCGAACCTCGCGTCGGGGCTTGACGAACCTTCTGCGGCCTTGGAGCCCCCGACTAGCCTCACCCGAGACTGCGAGTCCTTGGTTTTGATTCCGATGTGGGAGCGATCTCAGGCAAGGGATCAGCTTCGATGGTAAGTCCGCACCCCACGGTGGGGCTCACGACAGTCCGAGGAGGCTTCCAGCTCCATCGATTGAAGGCCGCAGAGCCCGGAGAATGAGATCTGAAAAATGATCACATCACTGGGAAGGCAGGAACCTGAAAACAAGTTTCCCCGAGCCCGAAATGGAAAGAGGAAACAATATTATTTTAAATATCAGATAATATTTGAAACTGTGTATTTTGCAACTGATTCAACTTGTTAATATGTCATGTTTTGTGCCTATTGTTTTACGGTGTGAATTTTATTTGCAAGGCTAATATTTAATTGGCTGTCCATAATTGCCCTAGAACAGGTGTTGGTGAATTGGCCTTATTAATGTGACAAAGATAAAACTGTGCAAGGTATGGAATAGTTGTTTTCATCTCCTATTGATGAAGAAACCAAAAGTATATTTGCATAAAAATATAATAGCACACATTGGAGCTTGTGGTGTTTACATGTGCCTGTTACTCTGGGATTTCAAGTGGTGACTATTTTGGGTAGAGGAACTGTCAGAAGCCTTGCTGCTAGCCATTTAGTAGTTGATGCATGTTGTGGCCAATGCTGGTGATTGAATATGTTTTTTGCCAAGGTATTCACATACAAGGAATGCTCTGCCTGCAAGTGACAAAATGACATACAGTGACCGTTAGGAATGACACATAAAACATTAAACATTAATAATAAAACATTATTGATTAAACATGTGAATTAAATAAAATACCAGAACTAAAGGAGGCAACAGATTTTTGGTTATTGAGTAGAGCTACTACTCGTGGGGGGAAAAGCTGAATTTATGTCTGGCTATGGCAGCTTTGACAGTCCGGAGTCGCCTTCCAAAGGGAAGTGATTCAAAGAGTTTGTGGCCAGGGTGAGAGGGGTAAGAGATGATCTTACCTGCTTACTTCCTGTCCCTTCCAGTGTACAGTTGAGCCAATAACGTTCTCAGCTGATCGGACGATTCGCTGCAGCCTCCATATGTCGTGATTGGTGGCTGAGCCAAACCAGACCAAGATGGAGAAGGTGAGGACAGACTCTACGATGGCCATATAGAATTGGACCATCATTGCCTGTGGCAGATTGTGCTTCCTCAGCAGCCGCAGGAAGTACATCCTCTGTTGTGCCTTTTTGACTGTAGATGGTTTGAGTAGATGGTGGTCCCCCATTTAAGGTCCTTGAGATGATGGTTCCCAGGAACTTAAAAGATTCCACATTGTACCTTGTAAGGAATTGTAAGGAAGGCTGATTCCTCATTGTAAGGAAAGCTGAAAGAAGTAAATGTTTTCGTGGAAAAAAATGACTGCTTGCTTGAGAGATGTTATACCTGTGCTCATCCAAGCAAACCGATGTACTCTGTTAAATGGCCAGATGACTGCAAAATTTTGAGATGAGGCACCTATCACTGACTTGAGCTGAAGATTCATGTATATGTGTATAACTTAGCGATATTTACTCTGGTCCTATCAGGATGGGAAAGGGGGGATTGGATGAGAGTGGTGTAGGTGAATGTTGTGGTTGAACGAAGCTTAGTTTGGTTTATTATTGTCATGTGTACTGAGGTACAATGTAAAGTTTTTGCATGCGATCCAGCCAAAGAAAATAATATTTAAATACAATGAAGCCGTGCACAGATAAAGAGTACAACATTTAGTGCAATGATATAATAATACTGAAGGGAGACAAAATGCTGGAGAAACTCAGCAGGTGAGGCAGCATCTATGGAGCGAAGGAAATGGGCAACGTTTCGGGTCAAAACCCTTCTTCAGACTGATGTGAGTGTGGGGGGAGGGGGAGGGGGGCGGGAGGGAGAAAGGAAGAGGTGGAGCCAGAGGGCTGAGGGAGAGCTGAGAAGGGGAGGAGAAAGAAAGGACTACCTGAAATTAGAGGTCAATGCAAACTGGCCAAGCAAAATATGAGGTGCTGCTCCTCCAATTTACGATGGTTCTCACACTGGCCATGGAGGAGGCCCAACACAAAAAGGTTGGATTCGGAATGGGAGGGGGAGTTGAAGTGCTGAGCCACCGGGAGATCAGGTTGGTTATTGCGATCCGAGCGGAAGTGCCTTCTTTGGCATTGCCTATGCTTGGCTTCACCGATGTAGAGCAGCTGACATCTAGAGCAGTGGATGCAATAGATGAGGTTGGAGGTGCAGGTGAACCTCTGTCGCACCTGGAAAGATTGCTTGCGTCCTTGAATGAAGTCAAGGGGGGAGGTAAAGTGACAAGTGTAGCATTTCTTGCAGTTGCAAGGGAAAGTGCCCGGAGAGGGGGTGGCTCGGGTGGGAAGGGACAAATAATACTGATATAATACTGATGTCTGATTTGAAGACAGTTCATAGGTCTTCACTGAGGTAGATGGGAGGTCAGGATTGTACTCTAGCTGATGAGAAGACTGTTTAGTTGCCTGATAACCACTGGGAAGAAACAGTTCTCCTGTCAGATATAATACTTCTTTGGCATTGCTTTGCCTTAATATTTCATTCAGTTATCAGTCCATCCCTTAATATTGTCCACATCTTCCTATTCCAATGCCTGAATAGCTTTATCTAAAGTGCCACTAAATAAATGTAAAAATCCCACATTCATCCATACAATGGCACCACCAATTGTGCCATTCACTTTAATTTAGCCTCCAACTTCTGTATTTCCTTTGTTTTCCCTCATTGCGACATAAAATTTGAAACTCTCCTCGATATGATAAAAAATCAGCAATCTGAAACAATTTCTTTCTACACACATGCTACCTGTTCTTTAAATATTTTCATCATGTTCTCATCATTGAAGACTGTTTTCGAAGGCACAATCTGTCAACTGCTGCCTTGAACTCAAGGGACATTGGATTTCCAATTCAGTTTCTGTACCAGATTTGGAGCTCTGTTCTGGGTGGAAATCAAACGGAGCACTAATTGAGCAAGCAATTGATGAGTAAAGAGTCACCTGCTAACATCGTTGACAATACCATTTGTTACTTGAGTAAGTTGATGGGGACGTAATTGGTCAGAATAGATTTATCCTGGGTTTTAATGACACAGCAAACTAATACAATATTTCACTGTAAGGCAGCAAATCTACCGCTGCGCCACCGTGCATTTGGCCTAATTGATGCCAGTCCCAGAAATGTATTGAAACAATTTGGAAAGCTGTGTGGCTAATGTTGAAACCAATGTGTTTGAAGTCCTTCACTTTTGCCAACATTGCTCCCCTATATTATTGGTGCCTCAGAATAAAAAGATGTGCTATTAGAAATGAGATGAGGAGGAATTTCTTTAGTCGGAGGGTGATGAATCTATGGAATCCTTTGCCACAATGCTGTGGAGGCCCAGTCTATGGATAATTTTAAGTGGTGATGGATAGGTTCTTGATTAGTCAAGGTGTCGGGGGTTATGGGGAGAAGGTAGAATAATGGGGTTGAGAGGGACAGATAGATCAGCCATGATTGAATGACGAAGAAAACTTGATGGACCGAATGATCTAATTCTGCTTCTATAACTTATGAACTTATTATATTTCAATATTGATTTGCATGAAAACTGATTTCTATTGATTTATCTAAGTATGGATCTATAACACAGTTGAAATCTCCCCCCATTATTATATTTTGATAATTATGCTCTGCGATTAAATCTATTATTTTCCTAAAAAATTGTGGGTTATCAAAATTAGGCGCGTAAATATTTATCATAGTTAATGGTGTATTGTAAATTTCTCCCGTGACTATAACATATCTTCCCTCTTTATCAGATATAGATTTCTTTAATTTAAAAGGTATACCCTTCCGAATTATAATAGCCGTGCCTCTTGCTTTAGAGGTGAATGAGGAGTAATAGGTTTGACCTATCCAATTTGCCCTTAATCTGATCTGAGTTTGTTGTTTCAGATGTGTCTCTTGTAGGAAAGCAATATCCATATTTAATGATTTTAATTGTGCCAGAATTTTACCCCTCTTAATTGGCTCATTCGCACCTCTGATGTTCCAACTACAGAAGGTGAGACCTCCGATATTTATTCGACTATTATCTTGCATTGGCTATTATTACCGGGAAGCGTCTTGTTAAAACTAAGACCTGTGAATTTTTAAATACTTATATAAAAAATAATAACATAGCTGATATTTGGAGAATAGCAAATCCAAGCGGTAGGGAATACTCATTTTATTCATCAGTTCACAAAACTTATTCGCGAATTGATTATTTTTTATTGGACACAAAATTAATCCCGTATACGAATAAACCATCATATCATAATAGTATTATTTCTGATCATTCACCATTGACTTTTATACTTAAAATTGAGGGAATGCCGAGTATAAAACCTTTTTGGAGATTCAATGTACATATATTAAATAACCCGCAGGGTTATGAGTATATAAAAGAACAAATAAAACTTTTTTTCGAAATAAATGACACGCCAGGTATTTCTGCACCGCTATTATGGGAAACCTTTAAGGCATATATTCGCGGCGTCATAATTTCTTACCAAAGTTTTCAAAATAAGGAAAATAAAAGAGAACTTCAGCGGATAGGACAGAAAATAAAACTACTAGAACTGGACAATGCAACTGACCTAACCATAAATAAACATAATAAGATAACTTTATTGAAATATAAAGTCAATAGAATACTATCGGCTAGAGTAATAAAATTATTCCAAATTACAAAACAAGCACACTTCGAATTTGGGGATAAGCCACATAAACTACTTGCGAGGCAACTGAAGCAACGAGAAAAGGAAAAAACTATTACTAAAATTAAATCGGATAAGGGTGAGTTTTTAACACTGCCTAAGGATATTAACAAGAGGTTTGCCCAATTTTATCACAATTTATATACATCTAAAATAAATACAGATGTAAGTAAAATTACAAATTTTTTAGATAATTGCAAACTCCCAAAATTGGATAGTTTAGAACAAGAGCAATTAGGAGCACGGATTACTAGTGAAGAAATAAAACAAATAATAAACTCACTGAAAAATGGGAAGACCCCAGGACCAGACGGTTTTAGTAATGAATTTTATAAAAGATTTCAGGAGTCAATTATACCAAGATTATTCAATTTATACACGCAGGCTTATACCGAAAATAAACTACCAGAAACCCTAGCAGAAGCAACAATAACACTTATACCAAAAAAAGATAAAGATTTAGATGAACCGGGTCCTTACAGAGCTATTTCACTACTAAATACGGATCAGAAAATTTTAGCAAAGATTCTAGCTAGAAGGCTAAATATTTATATTAACAATTTAATAAATACGGATCAAACGGGATTTATACCCAAAAGACAATCATTTAATAATTTGAGAAGGCTTTTCAATATAATGTACTCTCATAATGAGGACAATGAAGATATTTCAGTTATCACGCTGGATGCAGAGAAGGCATTTGATCAAGTAGAATGGCAGTATTTATACAAGGTACTCCAAAAATTCAATATGGGAGAGAATTTTATTAGATGGGTTAAACTACTTTGTGATAGACCTACGGCAAGAATATTAACTAACAATACGCTATCTCCAAAATTTTACTTATCAAGGGGTAATAGGCAAGGGTGTGCCTTATCACCATTGCTATTTGCCCTTATGATAGAACCGTTGGCCGAAAGGATTAGAAATCACCCGAATATTCACGGATATAACACTAAGGATTCAAAGAATAAAATTTCACTATATGCTGATGATATTCTTTTATATATTACTAATACACAAACGAGTATACCCACCTTATTAACACTAATTGAGGAATTCGGCTCTTTTTCAGGATATAGAATAAATTGGGATAAATGCGAAATTATGTCTTTAAAACCACAGGATTCGAGACACTTACTAAAATTCCCCTTCAAAATTGCAACAGAAAAATTCAAGTATCTGGGTATTCAAATTACAAGAAGACACAAATCATTATTTAGTGCTAATTTTATACCACTATTAAATAAACTGAATGATATGATTAAATTTTGGAAAACACTTCCGCTCTCATTGATAGGTAGAATCAACGCTATAAAAATGACTTTCTTACCACAATTAATATATTTGTTTCAAGCGATCCCAATATATATTCCAAAATATTTTTTCAAAAAACTAGATTCCACTGTTACTAATTTTATATGGGATTACAGAACACATAGAATTCAACGAAAGCATTTGTGCAAATCTAAAGAAGAAGGGGGTTTATCATTACCTAACTTTATGTATTACTACTGGGCAGTGCATATTAAGAACATAATGTACTGGCTGGATAGTTCCACTCAGCAGTTGGAGTGGATAAGAATGGAGAAAGAGGAGTGCTATCCGCACGATATAGGAACGATCCTGCTCTCACCGATAAAATTGAATAGTATAATATACAAGAAGAACCCAATTATTCACAATATAATAAGAATTTGGAAACAAATAAAAGTATCCTTGAAATTAAATAATTTATCAGTACTAACCCCACTATTGAACAACCCCGCATTCAAACCTTCTCTCATCGACAACACATATCAACAATGGGATAGACTGGGGATTAGGAAAGTAGGGGATATGTATGAATTGGGTAAACTGTTATCATTTCAACAATTAAAATTAAAATTTAAATTGAAGGATAGTCAATATTTTAAATATATACAGGTATGTGACTTTATGAAGAAATATATACATAGATTTCAAACTATATTTTTAGACCCTTTAGAAGAAGCAATGAATATTAAGGCTGATTCACAAAAATTAATTTCATACTTTTATAATAATATATTAGATAGAGAATCACCCTCAACAGAAGCACTAAGGGAAGATTGGGAACATGAGCTAATGATAAAGATCTCGAAGGATAGATGGGAAAAGTATTTGATGAATACACATAACTGTTCTATTAATACAAGACATAATTTAATTCAATTCAAATTATTACATAGACTATATTATTCAAAAACGAGGTTGAATAAATTTTATCCAAACGTCTCTCCCAGATGCGATAAATGTTTGTTTCAAAACGCTAATTTAACACATTCATTTGTAGGATGTACAAAGTTGAATAAATTTTGGAGTGATATATTTGATATATTTACAAAGCTCTTCAAGTCAAGAATAGAACCCAAAATGGAATGGATTATATTTGGAATAATAGGAGAAGATACCAATTTAAATAAAGACCAAAATGTTTTTTTTAATTATGGGTTAATAATTGGAAAGAAATTGATACTTAAATTTTGGAAAAATACAACCATACCAACTGTTAAAATGTGGATTAGGAATATGATGGACATAGCACGCCTTGAAGAAATGAGACTCCGACTAATAGATAAATATGACCAATTCTTAAGGAGTTGGTCTCCTTTCATCGACTTTTTGGAATCATGTGATGCAGCGGTAACATAAGGATTACTGATTTCAGTTCATGACGTGGATAGATCTACATCTCCGAATATAGATTTGAAAAATTCTCTTTTAAGGGGCCTTTTCTTCTATTTCTACTTTCCACCTTTTCTTTTTTATTTTATTTTTTTATTTTTATTTTTTATATCCACACTTCACATTTTTCTACTCTCTACCATCTATTTTTCCACTCTTTCCCCTTTCTATTGTTTTCTTTTTTTTGTCTTGCCTACTCATAACATAAAACTAGAGGTTGTACATAGAATGGATTACGGTATGACATAGTTGGCACTGTATTGTTTTGTATTGTATTAACTTCTAATAAAATAAACAAAAAAAAAAAAACAAAAAAAAAACAAAAAAAAAGAAAACTGATTTCTGTGACTAAGGGCATCTCTAGATGTTGTGTTCAATTATTCATTTGCACATCTGGCTGAAACCCACTGCAGAAGTTCAACTCTTCCTTTTGCAGTAAGGTGCTTAGCTTCATCAAAGATTTGCAGTAAGGATGTTTGGGGAGTTCCTCCTTGTATTGGCAGAGGTATATTGTACAGCTATTTGTGGCACAAATGCACAATTTTGATCTTTTTCATTGGGGAGTATGATTACTTGATTTTGTTCATTACACAGCTTTCATTTTTTTTAATATCTTGTCTAGCTTGGCATTGTGTATTTGGGAATGCTTCATCTTACACTTGGCCTTCCCTTATATCATTATTTTGTACCAGAATTAGTCCCCTGGCTTAGTGATTATTGTAGAAGATATGATGTGCAGGAGGGTAATATTAAGAAATTAAATTCTGCTGCAGCATGAAACTTTTTAGTCCATTAAAATAAGCAATATAGAAATGCCACAGAGCAGGATGAAGTGTCCTAAGTGATAAGCTTTGCCTTCGTATGGTTATGCAGTGGTCACACCTACCAATTCAATCACAGGCTTGATATGGATGACGGCCAATGTTGAGGACTATTGGAAAAGTTCTGTCCATTAGTTGTCAGCCCAATTAAATCTATCTTATTGGCTAGGCGGAAGATATATTTGGGGACAAAAGAGTCTGGGATTTTGATAGTTAGTATCCGTGAATGTTTTGTCAGGTTGCTGCTGCTCCCAATGTTATTCCATGAATTGGGATAATGCCCCCAATTTGGGCACAAGTTTCAGATAACACTGAAGATATTGTTGCTGTGTTGCCTGCATTAGAAACATAGAAACATAGAAAATAGGTGTAGGAGTAGGCCATTCGGCCCTTCGAGCCTGCACCGCCATTCAATATGATCATGGCTGATCATCCAACTCAGTATCCTGTACCTGCCTTCTCTCCATACCCGCTGATCCCTTTAACCACAAGGGCCACATCTAACTCCATCTTAAATATTGCCAATGAACTGGCCTCAACTACCTTCTGTGGCAGAGAATTCCAGAGATTCACCGCTCTCTGTGTGAAAAATGTTTTCCTCATCTCGGTCCTAAAAGATTTCCCCCTTATCCTTAAAATGTGACCCCTTGTTCTGGACTTCCCCAACATCGGGAACAATCTTCCTGCATCTAGCCTGTCCAACCCCTTAAGAATTTTATAAGTTTCTATAAGATCCCCCCTCAATCTTCTAAATTCTAGCGAGTACAATCCGAGTCTATCCAGTCTTTCTTCATATGAAAGTCCTGACATCCCAGGAATCAGTCTGGTGAACCTTCTCTGTACTCCCTCTATGGCAAGAATGTCTTTCCTCAGATTAGGAGACCAAAACTGTATGCAATACTCCAGGTGTGGTCTCACCAAGACCCTGTACAACTGCAGTATAATTAGGTTTGCCTTCCTTGTGCTTGATACCTTTGCCAATGTAGGGTGGGCTTGTTTTTGTTTTGTGATTTAGTAAAACTGATTAGCTTGTTTGGCCATTTAACAAAATAGTTAATAGTCCTATGTGGTTTACGTTGAAGGGCTTTAATGAACCAGGTGTGATTTTATGACAACCTAATAGGTTTTATGACCACAATTACCAGCAATGGCTTTTTTAGCTTCAAATTTACTTAATTAACTGAATTTTAAATTCCCAGCTGTACTGAATTGTTGGTTTCTCTGTTAATGGTTTACACCTGTGTGGCAGATCAGAATGCCCAATTTGAAACAAGTTTGAAACTGACTTGGTGAGTCTGAATCAAGGGTAAATGGTAATGCAGGGATGAGTGATATATAAAAAAATACTAAAGGAGGGAAACATGAGGCCCTAAATAACTGATAGGTAGGTGACAAAAGTACAACATTTACATATGAATTTATAATGGCTATCATTGTGGTGAATATACCATCCAAATGAAGTAGAAGCTGAATTGACAATCGGGAGACGCATGATTAAATTTCAGCATGGCCTTTGCAAATGTATTTAATTAAATAAATCTGGTATGTAAATGTAAATTTCTGTAATGATGGCAATGAAACCATCTGATTCTTAACTGTTCTCAGAAATGGTCTTGCAATCAAATATTGTTGTGGTTAATTGGGGATAGGTAATAAATGCTGGCTTTGCAAGTGTGACCCACATTCTATGAATGGATATTAAAGCCTATATATGTGTAATGCCTTATTTTACTGAAAGGGAAAAAGAACAATTAATGAAATAATTAAACTTGAAGTAATTATACTTCATGCATAGGCATATATACATATAATGTGTATATATATGTGTGTATGTATATATGTGTAGAGTTTTTTAATATTATATATTTATATATATATATATTTCTCTGTGCATACATGCAATTACATTTTTTTCTTTTTCTTGATGTTATGAGTTGCTCTTGAACTCAACCTAGCTTAAGGTAATAGTTCTGGTTTTGACGCCTTTTCTAAAGTGCTACAAGGGACTGGTGGATTTTGCAACTTTAATCATTACTAGACCAAGTGCAGACCCGTTGGGTCTGTTCCCCCAACGTGCGGTTGTGGGGTGGGGGAGGCGGCATGCAGCGTCACACACACTAACTACCCCCCCCCCCTCCCGCACTCACGCTAATGGAGGGGAGGAGGGGGGAGAGAGAGGGGGGGGGGGGAGGAGAGAGGGGGGGAGGAGAGAGAGGGGGGAGGAGAGAGAGGGGGGGGGAGGAGAGAGAGGGGGGGGGAGGAGAGAGAAGGGGGGGAGGAGAGAGAAGGGGGGGAGGAGAGAGAATGGGGGGGAGGAGAGAGGGGGGGGAGAAGAGAGGGGGGGGGAGAAGAGAGGGGGGGAGAGAGGGGTGGTGGGGAGGGGGTAGGGGTGTATGGAGGGGAGGGGATGGGGGGGGAGGGGATGGGGGGGGAGGGGATGGAGGGGGATGGGGGGAGGAGGGGGAGGGGGAGGAGAGGGGGAGGGGGGAGAGGAGAGGGAGAGGGGGGAGAGGAGAGGGGAGAGGAGAGAGGAGGGAGAGGGAGAGGGAGAGGAGAGGGAGAGGGAGGGGGGAGAGGAGGGAGGGGGGAGAGGAGAGGGGGGGAGAGGAGAGGGGGGGAGAGGAGAGAGGGGGGGAGAGGAGAGAGGGGGGGAGAGGAGAGAGGGGGGGAGAGGAGAGAGGGGGGGAGAGGAGAGAGGGGGGGAGAGGAGAGAGGGGGGGAGAGGAGAGAGGGGGGGAGAGGAGAGAGGGGGGGAGAGGAGAGAGGGGGGGGAGAGGAGAGGGGGGGGGGGGAGAGGGGGGAGGGGGAGATGGAGGAGGGGGGGAGAGGGGGGGGAGGGGGGGGGGGGGAGGAGAGAGTGCCTTTTTACTTCAACCCAAACCCAAACAACCATTTGCAGGCAGTGCTTTTTTACCTCTAACCATATTTTCATTTTCAATCCAAATTAAGGGTACTCACAGTGCTGTAGACATTTGTCAGTGTCATTCAAAGATCTGATTGAGGCACACCACTTGCAGAGACTGATTGAGGCACACCACTTGCAGAGACTGATTGAGGCATACCACTTCCTTGTTTTATAGTCCCTCCAGCAGGGGCAGCAGAGAGAATGAAGAATGTTGTAAAAACATTAATATCTCTGTCAATTTTCATCGACGGGAAAAATCCTCGGCACACATGCGGCGGAGGAGGGCGCTGAGCGAGGTGGCCAAAAATGACGGCTGTAGGTGGCGGCGTACTCTCGGAAACCGCAACACAGAAAGCCAAAACCGGTCAAGAACAGAGTTTTAGTAATATAGATAACTATTAAAAAAATATTTCTGCATGTTCAATTGATAAATGCTACTTTGGGTTACTCTTCAGAGATGGCGATTTTGGCCATTATTACAGATTCATACAATTAAAGCATGCACAAATTAGCAGATGGAGTAAAATTATCTGTCATATCGATAAAGAGATAAAGCACAAAGGAATATTAAGTACTATGGCATGCAATTAGCAGCATTAGAACATTGCAATAATGTTTTGTGTTACTAAAAGTGAGGGTATGCATGCATGTCATAGTTGATCAGATTGCAGGTCTCCATGGAAATGTGTTTAGGAAATATACCCATTTATGAAAGAGCTGGAACATTTTTGTGTAACATTTAAATACAATGCCCCTCTGGAGTCGACCCTAAAGAGTATTTCAACCCAAAGATCAAAAAATTGTCAAGTTTAGTTCCTGTTGTCAGAAGTCAGGCACGCTTAGGCATGGCAGTGGTAAAGATGTTGTTATTCGCATGAATTTTCCAATGTTGGGAAGGGGCAGCAGTCCCATGCAGGAATTACTATTGGAAATGTGTATCTGTGGACATTTGAGGCCTAGCATTGAACATACTGCACCCTCAATAAACTAGGTCTAAACTCACCATAGCAAACAAGTGTATTCTTTGGACAGAGGGCTCCTGAAACTTCCATTATATCCCAGACTTTGCATTTGTCAGGCGAATGTTCAGAGGTTTGTGAATAATTTCATCTTGGGCAGATAAATTCCATTTCATTTTGAGGTGATTGAACCCAATCTGGCAGCCACAGATACATCCAGGCTGATGAGTAGAAGATGGTTGACACAATGGATGAGTGGATAGTTTCGGAGGTGGGTGCACACCTTCCACCATTCCTGTTGAGTTTCTGTGTGCCCCTTGGACATGGACTTGAGGTTCTTGGCCATCCCAAATGTTCCTCCTCCATTCTGAGATGAGCCACAGATTGTCAGGAGTCAGTGGATGCATAACACTGAGAACATCCTTAAATCAATTCTTCAGCCCACATGCTATTCTCTTCCCATGATAGAATCATTACAAAATGGGGCAACATGCCAAATACCAGCTGTTCTGCTTGAAAGCACCAGCAGCACCCAGCCCATTGTATGACAGGTTTATATTTCAACGGCGCTGAGGAGCATCAACACTGAGCGCCTGAATGGAGAAAATGTAATGATCGATTCTAACCTACTGAGCTCTGCCTGTATTGAGCATCTGGATATCCTGACCAGCAGAGGCTCCAAGGCCAAGGTCCAGAGGTTTAGGTATGATCTTTGTTGGTGTCGTGGTGTTAAAGGTTGTGTTGTAGTCAACGAATAGCATCATTATATAGGTGTTCTTATTGTAAAGATGATCCAAAGATGAATGTAACACAAGGAAGGCAGTGTCTTCTGTAACCTATTTATCATGCATGCAAATTGCAGGAAGGGGGGGGGGGGGGGGGAGGCGTCTAGGTTGTCCAGAAGACTGGTATAGATGTGGGCCATTACCATCTTTCAAAGCACTTTATGATGACTGTTAGAACTACTGGACAGTAGTCATTGAGATAGGTCAATTTACTTTACCTGGGGATTGGGATGATGGAGGTTTTCTGAAGCAGATGGGGAAAGTAGAATGTTGAAATTGGAGGTGGAAACTGTTGAAGACTGTCAGCTAATTTCAAAGGTTCAGAGGTCTGTTTATTGTCACGTGTACCAATCAAGGTACACTGAAACTCGAAATACCATACAGCCATAATAAATTTAAAAAAGCTACAAGACTCACAACTACATAAAAGTCAACATAAATGTTCCTTACTGTGATGGAAGGCAATAAAGTCTAATATTTATTCTCTAATCTTTATTCTCCCGCGGTCGGGGCGATGGAAGCTCCCGCGTCGGGGCGATCTCTAACCAGGGATCGCAAGCTCCGCGATGTAAAGGTCCTGCAGGCTCCCGCAGTTGGAGCTCCTGAAGTCAATCTCCAGCAAAGGCCGCCAACTCCACGACGTTAGGCCACAGTACAGACGGAGATATGATAGGAAATAAGTTGCATCTCCGTCGAGGTCAGAGGTTAAGGTTTCCCCCACCCCCACATAAAACAAGCTAAAGAACACTAAAACAAACATTTGACACATACTAAAAAACAATAAAGAAGGAAGGGATGAGTCAGACTGTTGGTGAGGTGGCCATTGCGGGCACCACCCAGTGGCTGGATGGCAGATTTCAGATCCTATGCAGGGACTGCATTCTGGACTCCAGGGCTGGATTCTGAGGCATACCCTCATGAAAGCAGATTTGACTTCTGCCATCAGGATGTATAGAGCAGAACCAGTGGAAGAGGGGTGCAGGTGCTTTGGTGGAATTTGGTTTGCCTGTAAATGAGTGCAAAAGACATGAAGCTCATTTAGTATAGATGCATTGTTCTGAGAGATTGCACCTGATTTCAACTTGTAGCCTGTAAAGGTATTCAGCCCCTGTCACAATAACCTGCCATCTGTTTGTGCTGTGCAGGGTCTTTCTCCTTCAAAGCTTTGGATCTGGCTTCAGCAAAAACGGGATATCTGTTCATCTAAGCTTTCTGTTTATGATAAACCCTAATTGTCTCTTCAGAACACAATTGTCAATGCATTTCTTGGTGAAACAGGTGAACATTGAGTTATACCCATTCATGCTGGAAGAAGTGGTCTTGAATATGTTCCAGTCCTTTGATTCAAGGTAATCGTGAATCAAACCCTCAACATCTTCAGACCACTGCCTCCTCGCTCTTCAATCTCTAAGCTGACTGGAAAAACTGACATATCATCAGACTGACTAAAATGAAGGGAAGCAATACACATACTTAATGGTAATGTAGCGTGTTTATTAACACTGCATGGGGTAGGTGATAGGCTGATGATAATTGAGATGCCCGATAACTTGACTGAAGTCATTGTCATTGATGAACCGGGCATCATGGTTTGCTCTTGAGTTAACAACCGAGTACCATTCATCCAGTGACACTTTGGTGTTGGTTTAGGGTGAAAATGCGCAGTTGGTTTGAGATTAGAAATGTAATATTTCAATGTTCATCGTGTTGATTGATGTTCATAATACCATCAATTGTGTAAATGGTACGTTATTAGAGATATTTGACTGGATTGGTGCAATAATTTTATCATATCAACAAATGCAGAATATGCCATTTGTGAATGACAGAATTAAGCAGCTAATCTGGCAACTGAGATTCTAAATTGAAATTGAAATCATTGTGTCTAAGTGATGAAATGTTTAACATGTCAAGAACATTTCAGTTTAAGATTCATGCCAAAAGTGAAAAAAAACCTAAAGTGATCAAAATGACTAAATTATTCCAATGTTCTTGGGTTGTGCAAAATAATTTAATTACAGAAAGTCTGGATGACATCTGTTATTTATTTTCATTGTGTACTTTTCTTCTAATTAATTTGCCATCTCTGATGCAAGTAGTGTTGGGCAAGGATGGTATGAACTTGGTAAGAACAAAGTTTTAGACTCTTCACATAAATAGAAAAGCAAAGATATTTTGTGTTTCATCCTTCATGCAGAATATCAAAAGTATTAGATTATTCCACGGAATATTGATGAAGTGATTTAAGCCTTGCAAGTTTGGTGCTCAAATGACATTGAAGGTTAATCATGAAGCATTAGCTCAGCCACTTATTAATTAATGAATAACATGATTTGAGACATTTCACATCAGCATCCCTCCACCATTCACTACCTCTCAAAAAACATCTTGGTCAAATGATTCACTTTTTTAATGCACATTTGAAAAATAAAGCATCAGAAGAGAGGAAGCAAATATCTGCTTTAAAAGCAGAAAATAATTCAAGCAAATAAATTAAATAGTAGTATAGTAGTATATCTTTATTGTCATTTTCCTGAGTACTCACATACCCAGAGGAAACAAAAAAACGTTGCTCAACCAGTGTCCATTCAGTGTGCAGTAAAAAATAAATAGAAATAAAAGTACATATATCATGAACAAATTAAACACTCTACTCTCTACTAAACATCAACAGGCGTTCCGATCGGCAGCGGCACGACAGTGGCTCTGCTGCAGTGTGTCCAGGTTGGTGGTTGGTGCGCAATGCTTTGGCAGGGGGCAAAGTCCGTTTATCAGTCTTATAGCCTGCGGGAAGAAGCTGAGGAGCATCCTGCTGGTTTTGCAGCCAATGCTCCTGTACCTCTTCCCAGATGGCAGGATGGCGAATATGTGATGCGATGGGTGGTAGGGGTCTTTGATGATGGAGATGGTTCTGCTGATACATCTCTTCCTGTATATGTCCAGCAGGAAACCCTGTTTAAATGTTAACCATCAATTGGACTCGTCAAAAATGCAAAATGTGGAAGTAAGTGGTGTATCACGGGCATTATATCTGCACATTTCACAACATGATTAAATGTTTCAATAAAATTGTTTGAATTGTTCATTCATATTTTAATTAGCAACCCAAGGTTCTCTGGAAAGCCTAGGGCTGAAATTACTGGTCTCTCAATTTAATCATGTTGCCAGGGAAAGAGTGCAAACCTTCCTGTGGTTCACAAGTTCCTGCAGTCTAATTGTACATAGCAATGACTACATCTTGTTGTACTACTTGATCAAAAGGTTGCGGTTCTTGGGGTGTGAAAGTATTTTAATGATTCTTTTAAACCTGTAATCGATTTCGCACAATCTCAAGCATGTTATAATTTTTTTATTTTATTTCTCAAGCAATAATTGAAGTGCTGGAGGAAGCAAGAGTCAAGGAGTTAATTTAGGAACAAATAAGTCCTTCTGCAGTTGACGGGGCTCTAGTGAGACCACACCTGGAGTATTGATCAGTTTTGGTCCCCAAATTTGAGGAAGAGCATTCTTGCTATTGAGGGAATGCTGCGTAGGTTCACGAGGTTAATTCCCGGTATGGTGGGACTGTCATATGTTGATAGAATGGAGCGACTGGGCTTGTATACACTGGAATTTAGGATGAGAGGGGATCTTATTTAAACATACAAGATTATTAAGGGATTGGACATGCTCGAGGCAGCCAATGTTGGGGGAGTTCAGAACCAGGGACCACAGTTTAAGAATAAGGGGTATGCCATTTAGATCGGAGTTTTAGAAAAACTTTCTCGCCCAGAGAGTTGAGAATCTGTGGAATTCTCTGCCTCAGAAGGTAGTGGAGGCCAATTCTCTGGATGCTTTCAAGAGAGTGTAAGATAGAGCTCTTAAAGCTAGCGGAGTCAAGGGATATGGGGAGAAGGCAGGAACGGGGTACTGATTGCGGATGATCAGCCATGAATACAGTGAATAGTGGTGCTGGCTCGAAGGGCCGAATGGCCTACTCCCGCACCTATTGTCTATTGTCTTGTTTTCCATTTGGGTAGCTTATAACTTAATGGTATGCCGTTTTCATTGTGGGGGTGGTGGAATTGGAGAGAGGTTTAATTTACAAAAAAAATGCGACACCCCCCCCCCCCCCTCCATGTGGGGACGATTGATTGGCTCTGTGGAGCACCGACGCCACCCCCCAAAGTGAAGTTTAATTTAAAATTTTTGAACTTTAAAAACATCAGCTGCGCATGCGCAGTTGGGAGCTATGCGTGAGTTGTGGCCTATTGCGTTGGGGGAACGGGTTGCGTTGATGGGACAGGTCTTCCTGAACCTTTTTGTAGAGAAAGACCTGGACCTCCGAGGAGAGAATGACCTGGACCTTCTGCAAGGAATGGGTGAAGGCAACATGCATCTTCAGTGTGTTTGGCCAACACGTGAGCAGCGTTCTTCAGAGATTACAGCATGTGTCTCCACTATGTGGGGCTGCAAAAAGCATCGAGACCTAGCCAAAACCTGAAATGCACAGAGCATGTAAAGACTCAAGCGAGTACCTGCACACAGCAAAACATTGTCCTGTAGTGAACCCTTTAATCCGCATCACTTGGGACAACTTTGTGTGGAGTTTACTCTTTGTGTAGTTTTCAAATTACTGCTCTTGGGAACAAAGGCAGCAATGCATGTCGTTCATATTTATTTGTAATGTATGCAAACAATAACTGAAAATTAATCTCACAAAGGCATATGTCTAACCCGTTCTCACCGAACACAGTGGCCCGTCTCCATTATCATTGTTATTTTTTTGCATATCATTCATTTGTTCTATATCTCTCTACTTCTGTGTCTGTCTCTCATGTCCCTTTCCCCTGCCTCGCAATCTGAAGATCACGTCACCTATTCCTTTTCTCCAGAGATGCTCTCTGACCAATTGCACTACTTCAGCTTTTTGTCTTTCTTCATGTCTACGTGCCCAGTCCAATTACGGTTGGAAGTGGTTAATGACACATGGTTTAAATGGTTTTTAAATGATAGTAGACCAAGTGGGACCTGTTGGGTCTATTTCCCCGATGCGCGAGGGAGGGGGCGCAGGGCGACGCACGGGAGGGCTGGTTCCCAGACACGGCATTGGCGTTCACCCCGGAGACAGGTGCCCCCCAGAGCCAATCACCCACATCACCCATTCCCCCAACGCAACCCGTCCGCCCAACGCAATATTCCACCACTCACCCATAGCCCCCAACTACATTCCTCTCTTTTTCCTTACCCTCAGTCACTCCCTCCCTCACCTCTCCCTCTTTGCACTCGCCACTGAAGACAAAGTTTAAATAATATTTCTTCTTCTACCATCCCCCACCTCCGCCAACTCTTATAGCTTGTGTATTGGCAGCAGAGACCACATTGTGATGTTATTTTCGGTTGTCGGAATGTTCACGTCAGCTTGTGTAAATTAGATCCCATTGTGATTGGAGGACTGAGATGGCGTTGTGACATCATCACTGGAAGCGGCAAGAAAAGTCTCACTCTCACATTCTGTTATTATTCTCAAAGATGCATTTTTTTAAACTTTAAATATCAATAACTTGTGAAATATAACAATGTGAAGAATCTTGATAGACAAGGACAAAGGACATTTATTGTCACATACACCAATTGGTGTAGTGAAATTTGACTTGCCATGCAGCACACAGATAAAAATAAGACACAACATTAAAGAATTTAACAATAAACATAAAAACATCCTTACCACAATGGTTCCCACTGTGAGGGAAGGCACAGAGTCTAGTCCCCATCCCCATGTCCACCCATAGTCAGGTCTATTGAGGCCTCCGCATTCGCCGCTGTGGCGGTCCGATGTTCCAGGCCGTTCTCGCTGGGTGATAGTGCTCCGGCGTCGGGAAAACCCTCTCAGCGGCTTGGGATACCTGGAGTGGCTGCTTCCTAACTGGAGACCGCGGCTTCTGAAGCCGACAGGCCGCGCTCGATATAGCTTCACCACTGGCGATCTCGCCAAGAGATCCCAGGCTCCCGATGTTAAAGTCAGCGCCGGCGCCCGCGGCTGGCCGCTCCACAGTCCCGCAGCTCCGCGATTTTTTTCGGCGGTCTCAGCTCACCGGAGTTCCAGCACAGTGACCCAGGCAAGGCATCGCCCGCTCCGCGATAGCGCTCCAGCACTGTGCCGCTGCCGAAGCCGAGGTTCTGGGCGGTCCCCTCAGGAAACACCGCTCCACGCCCGCTGGTAGGCTGCGAGGAGAGATCGAAAGTGCAGCCCGGAGAAAAGCTGCCTCTCCGACCAGGTGGGGAACCTACAAAAGTCCTACCCCCCCCCCCCCCAACCCCCCCCCCCCCCCCCCCCCCCCGCCTTCATTGTGGTGATTGACAGGCAAGAGGACCAATCAGCTGATCTCAAGATTTTTTAAACCTTATACATTTTTTATTTTTCATCGATCGGAAAAATCCTCGAGGCTGCCTCTGCGGAGGAGGACTGAGTAAGATGGCCAAAAATCATAGCGATATAGGTTAGTGTTTTTTCCAAAAACAATATACAGCGCAGACAGGAAGTGGTCAAGATGAGACTTTTAGTTATAGATATAGATTTGCATATGAAATGCAAACACAATTTGGTTCATTTTCTGACAATGGTGTCATGTGTTCGAATGGATCGGGCACCCATTTGAAAAGTTGTTAAATCCAGTAAATGCAAATTTGCCTCAACAATAGAGTGAATGAAATCATGAATAATGTAGTAATTCCAATTACGTTACTGAAAAAATTGCAATTATGGATTTTTTTTTTTTCCATATTTAAATCTGATCCTTTCAGTGTGAAATATTTAGTTTAATGGAGATGTTTTGTGTTGGAGTTTGATCTTGAGGAAAGTGAATTGTGTAAACATGGGGAGTGAAGTTTCCAATCAAAAAATTGAACTGTGTTGTAAACCAACAATGGCACATGGCATTGTATACTTCATGTATAGTTGCATTTTTAGTTGAAATTAATGAATCTCACTCCAAGTGACTGATACGAGACAGCTCTTCTGCATTACATGCAGTATAATAGATTGCTTCTGGTGAGTTACAACAGTTACAAGGTAATAATTCAGTCAAAACTCTGACAGTAATAACCACGAGTGCAAAGCTTAACTGATTTATTAAAGTTGCTAGAATCCTTGGATTGAATTTCTGCATTCAGTAAGTTGTCAGTCATTTAATTTTCTTCGTGTTATTCATTATTTTCTGTATCATGACACTGAAGTTGAGACCCCCATTGATTTGGTATTGAACGTCAGCATGGTGATCTTTAATTACGATATGTTAGAGAACAGAAATGCTCACATTGCGTTCGATTGTCAATATTAGAAGCCAGATGCAATGATTAATTTTAGAAGTAGTCTTTTGTATTAATATTAAATCTATAAATTCAGACAGATGCATTGTGTGGTATTTTACATTAGGCTGCTTTTAAAGGTTGTCCAGAGAATGTGTGAGGCAAAGATATGTGTGGGCAAAGCAACAAAGGTTAATAGTATTACAAATAGTTTTAATTTGATGTACGAATTTTGTAAATGTACTTCAAAGAAACAGTGTTTTGTGCAGGTAATGAGATGAAAATAACTAGTCGTATATAAGATTACCTGACTGGTGCAAAAAAAAAGTATCTTTGTTTAAGACATATTGCAGATAAAGTTTTAACCTAAATTATTGAACTGTGCATTAATTGTGTTTGTATATTTGATTTCCAAAATGATATTTGGTGCACATACGAACATCTTTGCATGTATCTCACCAGGTGATAAAATATTGAGGATGGTGGTGTGAAAAAGAAAATCTTTATTTGCATAGAGCCTGGATATGAACTGGAACAATGAAGTTCCTACTTGTTGCAACCTTACAGGCACATTAGATGCAGTAACAACAAATATATAATAAATTATCATTTAGTCTAAGTAAACCAGACCATGATAGTGCAAAGTATGTAGAGCAAGCAGAGTGCCAAGTCTGTACGGGTTTGGTGCTGAAGTACAGTTGTGCACGGTTCATGAATCTGGTGGTTGATAAGAAGCTATTCTTGAGCCTGGTGGTCCCACTTTGCAGGTTCCTGTGCCGCAATCTTGATGGCCAATGACTCATCTTAATGCGACCAAGGTGGTGTGGATCTTTGATATTAGCTACCTACCTACCTGAGGTAAGACTTTCAATAGATACATTCAATGGGAGGTGTTCGAATTCCATGATGGCCGCCACTTTCTACAGCCTTTCTTTTCTGAGCATTTGAATGATCAAACAGTCGGTATGCTCCCTGCCATACACCTATAGACAATATAGTATTCATAAATGTGGTCCAAAGGGTCCATTGGAGATTATCCAATGCAATATCATTTCTGCTATCAATCTGTTGTGGCGGTTGGTAAATTGAAGTGGATCCATTTCCAGAAACCTTTGCACCCATTTCCTTTAAATGTTCACCCTCTCACCTTAAAGATATGCACTACAGTATTTGATATTTTCACCCTATTTGTCTGATACTGACTGCTTGTCTTAACATTGCCCAAGATAGACACAAAAAGCTGGAGTAACAACAGGACAGGAAACATCTCTGGAGGGAAGGAATGGGTGATGAAGGAGAAGGGTCTCGACCCGAATCGTCACCCAGGCTGTTGCTTTCTGAGACTTTAGATCTGACTACTGCCATTGATATATGGGACAGTAACTGTGGGGGAAGGGGTAACGTGCCTTGGTATAACTTTGTCAGTTCAGATGGGCACAAGGCATGGTGCTCATTTGGTTGAGATGTGACCGCTGATAACAGCTGATTTCAGTTTGTAACTTGTAATAGTTTTCAGGTCCCAGTCACAAATGCCTGCCATTTGTTTTATTCAATTGAGTCACTAGATTGTTCTGGGATAGAAACATAGAAAATAGGTGCAGGAGTAGGCCATTTGTCCCTTTGAGCCAGCACCACCATTTAATAAGATCATGGCTGATCATCCAAAATCAGTACCCCGTTCCTGCTTTCTCCCTACATGCCTTGATTCCATTAGCCCTAGGAGCGAGATCTAACTCTCCTGAATACATCCAATGAATCTGCCTTCTGTGACAGAAATTTCCACAGATTCACAACACTCTGGCTGAAAATGTTTTTCCTCATCTCAGTCCAAAATGGCCAACCCCTTATTCTTAAACTGTAACCCCTGGTTCTGGACTCTCCAACATCAGGAACACTTTTCCTGTAATTCTCTCTTGGCATTTCTAAAATACTTCTGAATTTTATTTTGAGGCTTTGTGCAGTGATCTTTTTCTTGAATCTGGTCCTTAGAAAGTGATTTGTATTTTCTGTTCATCCAAGGAATCTGTTGAGGAGAGACCATACTTGCCTTGCTTGGGCTGCAGTCCTCAATGCATTACTTAATTAAACTGATAATGACCAAGGTATATTTTTTCTGATTCATTTATTTTACAATTTGCTTTTCCATCTCCTTTTCAATCACTGTATTTGACCATTTTCTGTTTACATGGTTCATAAATCGGACCATGTAAACAGAACCCATTCAGGGAAAATATAATAGCTGTGTGACAGTAACTCAGCGGGACAGGCAGCATCTCTGGAGAGAAGGAATAGGTGATGTTTTGGGTTGAGACATATCTGTGTGGCGGTACAAAGTGCAATAAAGCAAAACTTTGATTAAAAAATTGTCCACAGAAACCGTTCTGGGAGAAAAAGATACCATGATTTGTTGCATGATGCATAACCTCCCAGTCATGAGGTAGCACCCTATTTTTGTTAGAATGTAAACAGTGGAAGAGAGGAGACTAATGGTATGCTGAGAAGCAATTCTCAAAGCCTCCTTTCCAAAGGAGTAGTCAATGAATAACATAGTAATTAAGTTATATAACACTGATTCTGACTTTTTGACCCAACTTGGTTTCTTGGTCCTCCAAAATATTCCAAATAGAATTTAAACTGGAGGTGGTGAAGGGAGGGCTTAAGCCAGAAAGGGTTATTGGGAAGAAAGAGCTACTTTAAATTTAGTTGCATCTGGTTGGGTAACTATAGTTGGGTAGAGATTATTCCATGCTTTAATGTGCGGGGAAAGAACGAATTGCTGTATACATCTGTCTTTGTAGCTGGGATCACAAATTGGATCGAATGCCCTAGTCTGCTCCTAATTGGTTTGGGTTTGGTGTAGGTCTTGTAGTCTATGTCGAGCTGACCATTTAACATTTTATAAAAACAAGTCAAACAGTGAGCTTCACGTCTGTCTTGGAGAGGGTTCCACCCCAGAGAATTCAGAAGTTTGGTGACACTCGCTTCTCTCTCATAGTCCATGCCAACCAAGATGCTCTATCTAAGAGTCCGATTTGCCTATGTTTGGCCCACATCCCTCAACCTTTCCTATCCATGTATCTATCCAAATGCTTCTTAAATGTTATTACATCTTCCTCAAATACTTCCTCTGGTGGTTCATTCATATACCCACCATCCTCCAAAAAAGCTGTCCTGATTAAATCTTTCCCTCTCACCTTAAAGTTATGCCCTCTTGTTTCTGATTCTCCCATAAAAGAAACACATACACTGTATTCACCCTATCTATTGCTTTTAATGATTTTATACACTTCTAATTCACTCCCTGGCCTCCTGTGCTCCAAGTAATAAAGTCCTAGCTTGTTTGACCTCTCCCTATAGCTCAAGTCTTAGCTTCATCCTCAAATCTCCAATGCACTATCCTACTATTGCACCAGTAGAAACTATTACATTGATATATCCACCATAGTCCCACACCTACCTTTCTCTGTTGACCATCTGCTTCTATGTGGCTTTATTATCTGACTCCTTCAGAATCATGCTGCACAAAAGAAAGTTAAAGGAAATTTCAAATTCTCTGCCTGTATCAATCAAAAGATTACGAATAGTAGAATTCTGCAAATAAATCCTATATTTATTTTCCCATTTGATTCCATCTGCAGCCCCTGGTTACTTACACCAATCATGCTCCTGTCTCTGTTATAGACACATAAACATAGAAAATAGATGCAGGATGAGGCCATTCGGCCTTTCGAGCCAGCACCACCATCCAATATGATCATGGCTGATCATCCAAAATCAGTACCCCATTCCTGATTTCTTCCCATATCCCTTCTCCATTCACTCCGCCCATCTGATTCAATCCACCAATCCAGCATTACTCAGCTGGATCCATCAACCATGTTTCAACCCTCTTCACATACTCTTTATACTCCCCTTCCACTCTGCCTACAGGAAGGATCCAGACTCAATGTTGATTAACCAATTCCCTGCACAGATGCTACCCGACTCGTTCATTGAGCCGTTTTTTGTTATTTTGCTCGAGATTCCAGCATCTGCATTCTTTTGTCATCCATCGTTAATATTCATCAGAATATAATAGTAGCTGTGATTTTTGTTTTGCATGTATACGGAGAATGGGAATTGTGTGTAAACAAATAGTTGAGTTTCCATTCACAGAAAGTTAACCCAAGACTCTCAACTGGCCATACTTGAATGCTCATTCATCAACATTGTTTCTGTAGTCTTCAGCAAATCATATGCAATCAGCGCACGACATGCACATTGTTTATAATTTTCACATTAATAGAAAATTGCACAAAACATATTTTCTCCTCAACATAAATCACTGTTTTTATCAATTTCCAAAGGCGGCAATCTAGAGGTGGTCAGCATTTGTTGCAGGACGTAAATGCTGCCACGTTTCTACACCTTTTATGCAAGCTGTTCCCAATTCAAATTATTAATTATAAGTTAATCTTGCTGGAAGCACCTTTTTTATTTATTTATTAAAAAATTTTTTTTAATAAAAAGTTATTTAGGGCATGGCTATTACTTGACAATTTTATGTACTTTGGTAACATGAGGGTGAATGTATAGCTTCTTGCGTATCAAAAGCAATGAAAGCATCTTGAACATGAAAGTAAACCAAGTGCTACCATTCCATCTGGATTACATATGTAGATTCATTAATAATCATTCAGCATTTGTGACAAATGAAATAGGTTGTATATGTGCACACTAGAACATTGTACAGTTGAAAGTTAGTGATGTTTTAAAACGAATACTTCCCTTTTGCAATTTGCTGTTCATAAAGAATACGAAAGGGAAGTGGGAAGTGAAAAAATGAACTATATATATTGTCATCTTCAGTTATGTATACCACCTTATTCTGCAAAAGAAGGTTGGGTATAAATGCAGGAGTAGCAAGATGGATTCAACAGTGGCTGAATGAGAGGCGCCAGAGGGTAATGGTGGATGGCTGTTTGTCGGGTTGGAGGCAGGTGACTAGTGGGGTGCCTCAGGGATCTGTATTGGGTCCTTTGTTGTTTGTCATGTACATCAATGATCTGGATGAAGTTGTGGTAAATTGGATTAGTAAGTATGCAGATGATACCAAGATAGGGGGTGTTGTGGATAATGAAGAGGATTTCCAAAGTCTACAGAGTGATTTAGGCCATTTGGAAGAATGGGCTGAAAGATGGCAGATGGAGTTTAATGCTGATAAATGTGAGGTGCTACACCTTGGCAGGACAAATCAAAATAGGACGTACATGGTAAATGGTAGGGAATTGAAGAATACAGTTGAACAGAGGGATATGAGAATAACCGTGCATAGTTCCTTGAAGGTGGAATCTCATATAGATAGGGTGGTGAAGAAAGCTTTTGGTATGCTAGCCTTTATAAATCAGAGCATTGAGTATAGAAGCTGGGATGTAATGTTAAAATTGTACAAGGCATTGGTGAGACCAAATCTGGAGTATGGTGTACAATTTTGGTGCCCAATTATAGGAAGGATGTCAACAAAATAGAGAGAGTACAGAGGAGATTTACTAGAATGTTGCCTGGGTTTCAACAACTAAGTTACAGAGAAAGGTTGAATAAGTTAGGTCTTTATTCTCTGGAGCACAGAAGGTTAAGGGGGGACTTGATAGAGGTCTTTAAAATAATGATAGGGATAGTTGATGTGGACAATCTTTTCCCTTTGAGAATAGGGAAGATTCAAACAAGAGGACATGACCAGAATTAAGGGACAGAAGTTTAGGGGTAACATGAGGGGGAACTTCTTTACTCGGAGAGCGGTGTGGAATGAGCTTCCAGTGGAAGTGGTGGAGGCAGGTTCGATGGTATCATTTAAAAATAAATTGGTTAGACATATGGATGAGAAGGGTATGGAGGGTTATGGTATGAGTGCAGGCAGGTGGGACTAAGGGAAAGTGATTGATCGGCACGGACTTGTGGGCCGAGATGGCCTGTTTCCGTGCTGTAATTGTCATATGGTTATAAAAGTGGGAAGGAGATCAAAGCCTCAATATAATTTAGACTTTGAAAATAATTACACTTCATTGAGTAATTTCTCCCAACTGTTCACTAAAAGTGCCTTAATATGCTTGACTGGAATTTGAATATTAAGTTAAAGCAAAAAACAGTGGAACTGATACTCTGACAGTTATTTGTAACCAGAATTCTAAAGAACCTCATGACCTTAGTTTGTATTTCTCATTATAGGAATGAAGTTTTTTCCTTTGATTTAAATGATACTGAAATATAGTTTAGAAATAATGCAGAAACAGACCATTCGGCCCTCCGAATCCGTGCCGACCAGCGATTTTCCCCTGCTCGCTCGCACACTCACACTCACACGCTTTTACCAAGCCAAGTAGCCTTCATACCATTACTCCTTTGACGTGTGGGATGAAACTGTAGCACCCGAGAGAAAACCCGCACTGGTCACAGGGAGAACGTATCAACTCCGTACAGGTTACACCCATAGTCGGGATCGAACCCAGGTCTCTGGCGTGGCAAGGCAGTAACTCTGCTGCTGTGCTACCCAATTGTCAAACTGTTTTATAGCAATCAACTTCTTAATGACTGCTTTTTTTCTGTGATTAAAAATAAAAAAATGTCTTGCATTATGCATCTGATTCCCAGTCATTTAGAAGTAAGCAGTAGGCCATTTATTACTGGGATGAGGAAAAACGTTTTCACCCAGAGTTGTGAATCTGGAATTCTCTGCCACAGAAGGCAATGGAGGCCAATTGACTGGATGTTTTCAAGAGTTAGATATAGCTCTTGGGGCTAATGGAATCAAGGCATATGGGGAGGAAAACAGGAACAGGGTACAAATTTAGGATGATCAGCTATGATCATATTGAATGGCGGTGCTGGCTCGAAGGGCCGAATGGCCTACTTCTGCACCTATTTTCTATGTTTCTATGAAATGATTGGCATTGAACAGTGCGCCTGTAACCCCCAGAATGCCCTTGTTTGTGTGCATGGATGACATTCACTCCCAGCTGTCTAATATCTCCAGTTTGCTGCTGCTCACCTGATATTTTTGCGAATGCTAGACTACCTATTGAGTCACTGCATGAGTCATTCCATCATTGATTATGCAAGCCATTATCAAACCTCCTTTCTGCCTCATGATCTTCACGACAGTACAATCATTCCCTTATAGTGACTGTACTTTGAAGGTAAATTACTTTCAGATGTTCTCAGTCAATGAAAGGAATTACATAAGAGCAAGTCTTTATTTGAATACTTTTTTAAAGATCTGTTATTCAACTAGGTGTTGTGTTTAACAAGGTTGAGGGGGTTTGAATGGTCGACATCTGATTGTGCTCCCCACCCCCTTGCAGGCAGACAGTCTCATCTTTTGACGATACATCAATCTGTGAAATTTCTTGCAAAGTTCTTGATATTAACTTCACCTTTTGTTGCTGTTCTTGTGTACAATAAATCTTCGTCATTATACATGGATTTCCCATGGCAACAAGAAATAATCACAAAACTGTGGTTTTACACTGTTGTGAAGTGTATATTGCAAATGAGGTCTGGCAGTCAATAAATTTATTCCACAAAAATAAAGAAATCGTCAAAATGATTGTCAAACTTAATGATATAAATTATGATTCTGAAATTATTGCAGAGTATTGTTCAAGGGGGTCAACTTAACAACAGTAACATTTTGTGAAATGACTTCCTGACTGAAAAATGCTGGACAGTCATTCATTGCCATGCAGTTTTTCATTCCTTCACATTAGATTTTACATAATTGGTAAATTGATTGAAACAAACATCGATCCAACATGTAGCTGCATCACTTGCAAAGGGAATTGTGATTCTTGAAACATCTAGACTTTAAAATTAAAAGGTAATTGGGTGAGAAATCCCTCACTTTAGTTTGAATTGGAAGGTGTTGAGCCATTTGCTTCCCATGTAATTTATTAGCAAAATACAGGGCCAGCAGGCAAATGTTATGCTGTGAAACAGTGGAAAACTGCACACTAAAGGCACTGATATCTCTGTGGCTGGAATGAGAGATATTGATTGCAAGATTAGATGGTTATTCTCCTTGGAGAGCTTTTCCACGAAGTTTAAGAGGCTTTCTAGATCAGGATAGGTTTATTTTTGATCAGAGAAGCTGTTTGCCCATGAGAACCAAAGAACACATATTCAAAGGATGGGCAAAAGCCCAGGACCACAGGAGAAAAGCTTTCTTCGTGTTGAGACTAGTTCTATTAAAGGAATGCAGTGCCTGAGGAATGGATATGAATTAGGCTTTCAAAAAGGAATAGGATAGGTACTTGAGGAAGATGTACATGCATCATTCAAGAAAATGGACTGAAGAAAACATGCTCCAAGGTGCCAGCATGCAGATGATGAGCCTAATGATCTTCAACTGTAGTATCATGATTCCTTTAGATACAATTTTATCAAATTTCAAAATGGACAATGAGTCAATACGACAATCATTTATCAACCTATTAATATTTGACAACTTCAAGCTCATTTCTTATTGTGAATTTTCTCGCAACAGTGTGAATCTTAGCCATCTTGCTAAGTTATGAAGTCTATCACATTTGTAACTTAAATTAAGCAACACTACATTTTCCATCAAAGACCAGACAATATATCTTGATTTGATATAGAATGTGCAAAATAATAAATTACAATTTGTTGATCATGATGTTCAAACTGAGTGTAAGTGATTGAGCAAACAAGAGATTGTGGTTATCAAGGAATTGTGCATGTTTGAGTGAAACTGGTATTACTCCTGCAGTATGAAGGCATTGAAAGCAGTTTACATAGCAACTTTAATGAGCCCTTTTATATGGTAGTTTGTTTTCCTGCAGTGTAACCATGAAAGTACTCAGTGGGTAATCCTACAGGAGTGGTTGAGAGCCATTTTATTGATGCAGCTGTTGCAGATGGAGTTTTGGTTTGGCCCCAAGTTTCTTGAAGTGGATCATCTTCAAAGTTTCTTAAGAATGACTGATTCGGGAGCTGCTTGGAAATTGGAACTTCCATTTTTGTGTCAGTTGTCAGTCTCAGCATTAACAATAGGTTGTTTCTCGCGTCAAAAAAATACAGCTTTTCACAAGTAATTGGAATCATGATTCATGGATTCAAAGTAATATCTCTAATGCACCTCGAAGACACTGAGAATGCAAAGACTGCCATTCATTGTAGAAACAGGTGTAACAAGGATGGTAGAAATTAATTTGTCATGAATAAAACTCTTCGGATAATGACATGTAATATAATGTTATTATGTGTTTCTGTTCCAGAAAGTCTGTTCTATTAATTTAAAATTAAATCTGTTAATTTTTATATCCATTTTTTTCCCTCTTGCCAACCTAAGGCTCCTGCTACTATGTAGGAAATATATCTCAAAATAAAACAATGCAACCCAGAATCGAGAGAACTAATTTTGTGATGCTTTGGCCAATTGATATTCAGTTGATGTGCATATGGACATGATTATTTTTGATGGATTAACTTATTTTTCTGCTAAACTATGATTGGTTGCAATTAACAATATTTATCATTATGAAGTTATCAGTCATATGAGTAGTGTGGTTAGAAATGGTGAGGTAGTAAAATTTTACAATTTAGATTTGCATCTCGATCCGAATAACTGAAGCTAAGTTTTCAAAATTTCCCAGATCACTTGTCCAAAAGCTTTTGAATTTAAGCAGTATTTTCAGACTGTCCTCTCACATTGAAATGAATTAAATTATGGCAAGTCAAACTATGTGCAGTCAGAAGCACACTGGGCGGAGTTTCCTAACAGCAAGGAAGGACAAGTGGGGAATTTAGCATTGACTCGCATTTGTCATTCTTTGTTACTTTAAGTACTGATCTAAATTCTGTATGTGGAGGTTTAAGGAAACTGTTTTGAGTGTCATAATCATAAATCTTAAATTATCACATTATGGACCTCTTGTTTGGTATTTTCTTAGTTACGATGGATGTTTTCTTAGTCATTCTCCCTCATTGTGATATGGGACATGTTGTCGGGTAGTCCACCTACACTACATGTGCCCAATTAATTAATGTTGCTAATTTGTTTTTCTTGAGATTTTGTGGTTGTCTCTTTAGAGCTTCATTAGGGAATGTGTAAAACCATTAATACATATGGACACTGGCTTGTGTCAAGGGATTCTTTCCCTTCTCTATTGTGCTGTAAAATGTTGTTTACCTGCGCATGAATGTAATTTGATGTAGTCCAAAGGAGAAAAAAAGTTGTCAGCATAATTTGCCCTATTATATTTGAATAAACCATGACAATAAAAACACTATTCAATTACTCTTTTTCATGGAATCTGTATATGAATAGCTTATATTAGACTGGAATATAAAATACTTAAAACAGATGTGTAATGACGTTAGTCAACCACATTCCGTTGATGCCCAGTCTTTTCACTAACAACAGACAAAATGGCACTTTTTTCGATCCAGACTCTTCATAATGTTAACAGAAGTGAAAGCTGATGCAGTATTCAATTTTCAGACTGAAATTTATAGCAAGAGTCATGTCAGCAAAATGGCAGAAATGGAAAGAAGATTATGGATGTATTAAATGTCTTGGATGAAAAGTTCATGGGGTATCCTATAGGAGGTCTAATGCTGAAACCCAGGGCAATGGAAATCTGTACACTTCAGGCCAAGTGGCTGACAAACAAATATGGCTGCTGTGAATAAAAGGTGTTGCACTTGGGGCTATATACATTAAAACATTGTTATAATTTAAGATCTATTATCAAATGTTTAATTTTGGTCAGAACCTTTCTTTCCAGGGTGGAAATGCGAAGACTAGAGGATGTAGCTTAAGGTGAGATGGGCTCAATGGTCGAGTTGCTGCCTCAGTGCCAGATATCCTGGTTTGATCCTGACTATGGGTGCCATCTTAATGGAGTTTGTACATTCTTCCTTGGACTGTGCATTTTCTCAGGCTGCTCCGGTTTCCACCTACATTCCAATTGATAAAATAAACTCTTGATGCTCCTGAACACATCATCAGTGATGTAACCTGGGATCATTGGTGTTTCAGGTCTTTCAACATCAGACGCCCTGATCCAGGCGACCCAGCATGGTGATCAGATCGCTCCCTGATCCAGAGCCATCGCGAGGCTTTCTCGCTGCCTCTGGTGTTCTTAATAAGTATCTCCATTCCGTTGATGCCCAGTGCACTCAAGGCTTGTAGAGCGACTTGCCCGCAACCTCTGCTGCCAAC